>NC_052316.1:46981299-47151979 GCF_016432855.1 Salvelinus namaycush | reverse complement strand
GTGGTGGGTTGTGTTGTGGTGGTGATGGTGGGGGTGGTTATGGTGAGGGTGGTTGTGATGGTGGTGGTGATGGTGGTGGTGATGGGTATCAGATGGTGGTGATGGTGGTGGTGATGGGTCTCAGAAGCTCATTGGGTGGTGTTGATGGTGGTGGTGATGGTGGTGATGGTGGTGGTGGTTGTGGTGGTGGTGATGGTGATGGTGAGGGTGGTGGTGGTGGTGATGGTGGAGGTGGTGATGGTGGTTGTGGTGGTGGTGGTGGTGGTGGTGGTTATGGTGGTGATGGTGGAGGTGGTGGTGGTGGTGGTGGTGGTTATGGTGGTGATGGTGGAGGTGGTGATGGTGGTTGTGGTGGTGGTGGTGCTGGTGGTGGTGGTGGTGATGGGTATCAGAAGCTCATTGGGTGATGGTGGTGGTGGTGATGGTGGTTATGGTGGTGGTTATGGTGGTGATGGTGGAGGTGGTGATGGTGGTTGTGGTGGTGGTGGTGGTGCTGGTGGTGGTGGTGGTGATGGGTATCAGAAGCTCATTGGGTGATGGTGGTGGTGGTGGTGGTTATGGTGGTGGTTATGGTGGTGGTGGTAGTGGTGGTGAAGGTGGTGGTGGTGATGGTGGTGGTGGTGATGATGGTGGTGGTGGTAGTAGTGGAGGTGGTGATGGTGGTTGTGATGTTGATGGTGGTGATGGTGGTGATGGTGAGGGTGGTGGTGATGGTGAGGATGGTGGTGATGGTGGTGGTGGTGGTGAAGTTGGTGGTGGTGATGGTGAGGGTGGTTGTGATGGTGGTGGTAGTGGTGGTGGTGGCGGTGGTGGTGGTGGTGGTTGTGGTGGTGATGGTGGTGGTGGTGGTGAAGGTGGTGGTACATGCGCGCCTGACTTTACATGGGCGCCTGACTTTACATGGGCGCCTGACTTTACATGGGCGCCTGCCTTTACATGGGCGCCTGCCTTTACATGGGCGCCTGACTCTACATGGGCGCCTGACTTTACATGGGCGCCTGACTTTACATGGGCGCCTGACTTTACATGGGCGCCTGACTTTACATGGGCGCCTGACTCTACATGGGCGCCTGACTTTACATGGGCGTCTGACTCTACATGGGCGCCTGACTTTACATGGGCGCCTGACTTTACATGGGCGCCTGACTTTACATGGGCGCCTGACTCTACATGGGCGCCTGACTCTACATGGGCGCCTGACTTTAGCCTGACTCTACATGGGCGCCTGACTCTACATGGGCGCCTGACTCTACATGGGCGCCTGACTCTACATGGGCGCCTGACTCTACATGGGCGCCTGACTCTACATGGGCGCCTGACTCTACATGGGCGTCTGACTTTACATGGGCGCCTGACTTTACATGGGCGCCTGACTCTACATGGGCGCCTGACTTTACATGGGCGCCTGACTCTACATGGGCGCCTGACTTTACATGGGCGCCTGACTTTACATGGGCGCCTGACTTTACATGGGCGCCTGACTTTACATGGGCGCCTGACTCTACATGGGCGCCTGACTCTACATGGGCGCCTGACTCTACATGGGCGCCTGACTTTACATGGGCGCCTGACTTTACATGGGCGCCTGACTTTACATGGGCCCTGACTCTACATGGGCGCCTGACTTTACATGGGCGCCTGACTTTACATGGCGCCTGACTTTACATGGGCGCCTGACTTTACATGGGCGCCTGACTTTACATGGGCGCCTGCCTTTACATGGGCGCCTGCCTTTACATGGGCGCCTGACTCTACATGGGCGCCTGACTCTACATGGGCGCCTGACTTTACATGGGCGCCTGACTTTACATGGGCGCCTGACTCTACATGGGCGCCTGACTTTACATGGGCGCCTGACTCTACATGGGCGCCTGACTCTACATGGGCGCCTGACTTTACATGGGCGCCTGACTTTACATGGGCGCCTGACTCTACATGGGCGTCTGACTCTACATGGGCGCCTGACTTTACATGGGCGCCTGACTTTACATGGGCGCCTGACTTTACATGGGCGCCTGCCTTTACATGGGCGCCTGACTCTACATGGGCGCCTGACTCTACATGGGCGCCTGACTTTACATGGGCGCCTGACTTTACATGGGCGCCTGACTTTACATGGGCGCCTGACTCTACATGGGCGCCTGACTTTACATGGGCGCCTGACTTTACATGGGCGCCTGACTTTACATGGGCGCCTGACTTTACATGGGCGCCTGACTTTACATGGGCGCCTGACTTTACATGGGCGCCTGCCTTTACATGGGCGCCTGACTCTACATGGGCGCCTGACTCTACATGGGCGCCTGACTCTACATGGGCGCCTGACTCTACATGGGCGCCTGACTCTACATGGGCGCCTGCCTCTACATGGGCGCCTGACTTTACATGGGCGCCTGACTTTACATGGGCGCCTGACTCTACATGGGCGCCTGACTCTACATGGGCGCCTGACTTTACATGGGCGCCTGACTTTACATGGGCGCCTGCCTCTACATGGGCGCCTGACTCTACATGGGCGCCTGACTTTACATGGGCGCCTGACTCTACATGGGCGCCTGACTCTACATGGGCGCCTGACTCTACATGGGCGCCTGACTCTACATGGGCGCCTGACTTTACATGGGCGCCTGCCTCTACATGGGCGCCTGACTTTAGCCTGACTCTACATGGGCGCCTGACTCTACATGGGCGCCTGACTCTACATGGGCGCCTGACTTTAGCCTGACTCTACATGGGCGCCTGACTCTACATGGGCGCCTGAGAACAAAAGTGTATTCTCAGCAAGCACACTATCTATTTGAAGCGCTGTGTCACCATGAAAATGTTTAAAATCAACTTGTCACAGCAGCATTTGATGCAAAGAGGGTAGAAATTGCGTATTTTGTCGATATTGCTTACCATGCCAAGCATAGCTGTTTGTTTAATCGAGATATAAATTATCCTGAGACACCAGTCTCAGCGTCAACAGTGAAGAGGCGACTCTGGGATGCTGGCCTTCTAGGCAGAGTTCCTCTGTCCAGTGTCTGTGTTCTTTTGCCCATCTTAATCTTTTATTTTTATTGGCCAGTCAGAGATATGGCTTTTTCTTTGCAACTCTGCCAAGAAGGCCAGCATCCCGGAGTCGCCTCTTCACTGTTGATGTTGAGACTGGTGTTTTGCGTGTACTATTTAATGAAGCTGCCAGTTGAGAACTTGTGAGGCGTCTGTTTCTCAAACTAGACACTCTAATGTACTTGTCCTCTTGCTCAGTTGTGCACCGGGGCCTCCCACTCCTCTTTCTATTCTGGTTAGAGCCAGTTTGCACTGTTCTGTGAAGGGAGTAGTGCACAGCGTTGTACGAGATCTTCAGTTTCTTAGCAATTTCTCGCATGGAAAAGCCTTCATTTCTCAGAACAAGAATAGACTGACGAGTTTCAGAAGAAAGGTCTTTGTTTCTGGCCATTTTGAGCCTGTAATTGAACCCACAAATGCTGATGCTCCAGATACTCAACTAGTCTAAAGAAGGCCAGTTTTATTGCTTCTTTAATCAGGATAACCGTTTTCAGCTGTGCTAACATAATTGCAAAAGGTTTTTCTAATGATCAATTAGCCTTTTAAAATGATATACTTGGATTAGCTAACACAACGTGCCATTGGAACACAGGAGTGATGGTTGCTGATAATGGGCCTCTGTACGCCTATGTAGATATTCCCCCAAAAATCAGCTGTTTCCAGCTACAATAGTCATTTACAACGCTAACAATGTCTAGACTGTATTTCTGATCAATTTGCTATTATTTGAATGGACAAAAAATGTGCTTTTCTTTCAAAAACAAGGACATTTCTAGGTGACCCCAATTTTTTTAACGGGAGTGTACCTTTGTACTCCTATTTTAACAGCGGGGTGCACCTGCTCCGTTTGATCCATTGCTCAGCACTAACATACACTGGGTGTACAAAACATTAAGGACATCTGCTCTTCCTATGACACAGACTGACCCGGTGAATCCAGGTGAAAGCTATGGTCGCTTATTTGATGTCACCTGTTAAATCCACTTCAATCAGTGTAGATGAAGGGGAGGAGACGGGTTAAAGAAGGATTTCTAAGTCAACAGACAATTGAGATATGGATTGTGTTTCTGTTCCATTCAGAGGGTTAACGGGCAAGACAAAATATTTAAGTGCCTTTGAACGAGGTATGGTAGTAGGTGCCAGGCGCACCGGTTTAAGTGTGTCAAGAACTGCAACACTGCTGGGTTTTTCACGCTCAACAGTTTCCCGTGTGTATCAAGAATGGTCCACCACCCAGAGGACATCCAGCCAACTTGACACAACTGGGCGACGCATTGGAGTCAACATGTTCCCAGCATCCCTGTGGAACGCTTTTGACACCTTGTAGAGACCATACCCTGACGAATGGAGGCTGTTCTGAGGGCAAAACGGGTGTTCAACTATTAAGTAGGAAGGTGTCCTCAATGTATATTGCACACTCAGTGTATATAGACACACACACACACACACAGTATAAATATCTTATTAGTAGTGTAAAGAGAACGTGGTCTGAGGCTGGACCGAGGCGGGCAGTGCAGTGTGTGTGTGTGACCGTGTACATGGCGTGTGCGGCGTGTTACTCCAGGCTTTACATCAGGAAAGGCAGGGTAGAGAAAACAATGGCGTCCTGACGAAAGGATCGTTGTCACATTAACAAAGATTAGAAACCACTTCCTGCAAAACGAGGCGTTAATGAAGCGGCAGCAGAGTTTATCTCCACGGAAACAGCCAGAGATAGACAAACTCCTGCACGAAGATCAGCCAGGGAACGGAGGGGAAGCATGGAGGAGGACAAACACCCATTGTGGCACTGCTCTGCGCCAGTGGTGTGGCTGAGGTTGGAGGGATAGGGAATAGGGGACAGGGGAGGGAGCCTAGTCCCTATATAGTGCACTACTTTTGACCAGAGCCCCTGGGCTTCCAAACACACCTGCACACCATAGTTTATGTATCTGTATTGTTGTCTATCACTTGTTTGCTTTGGTGCAAATAAATACAAGTAAACTACACCAGAGACCTATGGCCTTTATACAGAATACGGTGCCAGAGACCTATGGCCTGTACACAGAATATGGTGCCAGAGACCTATGGCCTGTATACAGAATACGGTGCCAGAGACCTATGGCCTGTATACAGAATATGGTGCCAGAGACCTATGGCCTGTATACAGAATATGGTGCCAGAGACCTATGGCCTGTATACAGAATATGGTGCCAGAGACCTATGGCCTGTATACAGAATATGGTGCCAGAGACCTATGGCCTGTATACAGAATATGGTGCCAGAGACCTATGGCCTGTATACAGAATATGGTGCCAGAGACCTATGGCCTGTATACAGAATATGGTGCCAGAGACCTATGGCCTGTATACAGAATACGGTGCCAGAGACCTATGGCCTGTATACAGAATATGGTGCCAGAGACCTATGGCCTGTATACAGAATATGGTGCCAGAGACCTATGGCCTGTATACAGAATATGGTGCCAGAGACCTATGGCCTGTACACAGAATACGGTGCCAGAGACCTATGGCCTGTATACAGAATATGGTGCCAGAGACCTATGGCCTGTACACAGAATATGGTGCCAGAGACCTATGGCCTGTATACAGAATATGGTGCCAGAGACCTATGGCCTGTATACAGAATATGGTGCCAGAGACCTATGGTCTGTATACAGAATACGGTGCCAGAGACCTATGGCCTGTATACAGAATATGGTGCCAGAGACCTATGGCCTGTATACAGAATATGGTGCCAGAGACCTATGGCCTGTATACAGAATATGGTGCCAGAGACCTATGGCCTGTATACAGAATACGGTGCCAGAGACCTATGGCCTGTATACAGAATACGGTGCCAGAGACCTATGGCCTGTATACAGAATATGGTGCCAGAGACCTATGGCCTGTATACAGAATATGGTGCCAGAGACCTATGGCCTGTATACACAATATGGTGCCAGAGACCTATGGCCTGTATACAGAATATGGTGCCAGAGACCTATGGCCTGTATACAGAATATGGTGCCAGAGACCTATGGCCTGTATACAGAATATGGTGCCAGAGACCTATGGTCTGTATACAGAATACGGTGCCAGAGACCTATGGCCTGTATACAGAATATGGTGCCAGAGACCTATGGCCTGTATACAGAATATGGTGCCAGAGACCTATGGCCTGTATACAGAATATGGTGCCAGAGACCTATGGCCTGTATACAGAATACGGTGCCAGAGACCTATGGCCTGTATACAGAATACGGTGCCAGAGACCTATGGCCTGTATACAGAATATGGTGCCAGAGACCTATGGCCTGTATACAGAATATGGTGCCAGAGACCTATGGCCTGTATACACAATATGGTGCCAGAGACCTATGGCCTGTATACAGAATATGGTGCCAGAGACCTATGGCCTGTATACAGAATATGGTGCCAGAGACCTATGGCCTGTATACAGAATATGGTGCCAGAGACCTATGGCCTGTATACTGAATACGGTGCCAGAGACCTATGGCCTGTATACAGAATATGGTGCCAGAGACCTATGGCCTGTATACAGAATATGGTGCCAGAGACCTATGGCCTGTATACAGAATATGGTGCCATAGACCTATGGCCTGTATACAGAATATGGTGCCAGAGACCTATGGCCTGTATACAGAATACGGTGCCAGAGACCTATGGCCTGTATACAGAATATGGTGCCAGAGACCTATGGCCTGTACACAGAATATGGTGCCAGAGACCTATGGCCTGTATACAGAATATGGTGCCAGAGACCTATGGCCTGTATACAGAATATGGTGCCAGAGACCTATGGCCTGTACACAGAATATGGTGCCATTTGGAACACAACCAGAAAGGACAGGAAGGTTTAGAAGCAAGAAAACAGATGGAAAGAAGATTACAGAGGCGACTGACGCTGCGTCCTAAATGGCCCCCTTGTTCACTACATTTTACATTTACATTTTAGTCATTTAGCAGACGCTCTTATCCAGAGCGACTTACAGTAGAGTGCATACATTTTATTACAATTTTTTTTTTTTTTACATTTCATTACATTTTACATACTGAGACAAGGATATCCCTACCGGCCAAACCCTCCCTAACCCGGACGACGCTATGCCAATTGTGCGTCGCCCCGCGGACCTCCCGGTTGCGGCCGGCTGCGACAGAGCCTGGGCGCGAACCCAGAGACTCTGGTGGCGCAGCTAGCAGTGCGATGCAGTGCCCTAGACCACTGCGCCACCCGGGAGGCCACTACATAGCCCCCTACTATTTGACCAGGGCCCAGATGGCTCCATTGAAAAGTAGTGCACTATATAGGGAACAGGGGCCCATTTGGGGGCAAAGACTCAGTTCCGGATATCTAGTATCTAGTCCTCTTAACTATTTGAATGATCCAATGGCAGCATTAGGATCTCTGGTCATTGGGTTATTGATTTGCGACTTTTAAAACATACATTTTTAACACCCACTGTGTTGGGAACTCAAAACTCTAGAGTTTTATTGAATGATTTGAGACTTTTGACAGGTTAATTTGCAACACCCACGGTGTTGGGTGCCTAACACTATCAAGTGTTAACATTAACTTGACACCCACGGTGTTGGGTGCCTAACACTATCAAGTGTTAACATTAACTTGACACCTACGGTGAAAGGGACCCATCACTCTAGGGGTGTTAGGTTATCAACACTTTGAAAAGTGTTATTTTAATAATTACTAATAAATTGTTGAATTTAACACTGTGGATGCTAAAATACAGATAGATATGTTATCTATAACTGGTAGCGACTTCTTGGTCTATGAGGAAACAAGCTAATATCAGAATAAACTGTTCCACAGAATATGCAAAGTCCCTTTCCTGCATGTCTGTTTGCCTGCCTAGATAAATGGCTATTGATTTCCTGCTTTGACATGTAACAAAAACATTACTGGATTGCAATCACTCTGACTGGCGCACCAAATGAAGTCCTGCGATTCTTGGCGGCAGTCGGGGGTGATATCATCTTTTGGACTGATATCATGTATACAATGAGTTCACTCAGGCAGTTAAAATGGACTTCCTGTAACACTACGGTAAACAAAACGGAGAATGCAGCATAATTACTATTGTTGAAGACAGAACACAGGTGGAATTCTTCTTCTGTGAGAAACAGGAAGTCTAGAAGTCCTTAACAGAGAGCTGCTGTACAGTTGTTGTTTTTTTTTATGCACAAATAACGAAATGAATTTCCTTCGGTGAGATACTAAAGTTTATCTTTAAGAGAGTACTGGTTGTATCACTACGAACCAAGGCCTGTACAGAGAGAGATACTCCAAATGAGAGTAAATCAACAAATACATAACGTATCGTTAATGTTCACATTTGACTCTTATGATGATTTGTAGACCGACTCAGACTCATTTCATATGACCCTTTTTCTCATCCTCTGAGATTCGAGTCTCAGGTGTACGACCCCTGACGAAAGAATTAAAGAAGGAGAAAGGACTTTCATTAAGAAAGTCTAATTCCCCCCCTCCTCCTCGCCACCCTCCTCCTCATCCTCCTTTTGATCTGACGCCAGAAGAAATAAGTTATGCTGATGAATACAGGGCTTCTTTAGTTGGTTCAGGAGCTATGGATCAGATTTGAAGAAGAGACAGTCACAATCACACAGAGTGCTTCTGATCTAGTCAGAGAGGTGATTCAGAGTATGCACACACACACACACACACACACACACACACACACACACACACACACACACACACACACACACACACACACACACACACACACACACACACACACACACACACACACACACACACACACACACACACACACACACACACACAGTTACATTGTAGTCATTTAGCTAAACGCTCTCATCCGGAGAGACTTTACAGGAGCAATTATGACTAAAGTGCCTTGCTGAAATGGCACATCGTCAGATTTTTTTCACCAAGTCGGATTGGGGATTCGAACCAGCAAACCTTTTGGTTACTGGCCCAATGCTCTCAATCACTATCAACCCCCCCCCCACACACACACACACACTCCTGACAGACAGATGACGTGGCAGTAAACACACTTCCCATATGTATGTATATATTATATGTATATATACAGTATCACTGAGTGGACAAAACACCGTCAGGATATTGAGTTGTTCTGAGGGCAGAAGGAGGAGCAACTCAGTATTAGGAAGGTGTTCTTAATGTTTTGTCCACAGTATGTGTTAAGTTGTTCCCGTATATATATACATATATATGTGTGTGTGTTAAATCTCTTAACTGATGAAATCCATGCCAGGAAAGAGGTAATGCAGTATCATATTTGATAAATGATGATATTACTACAGAGAAGTATGAAGCATTATAACATTGATTTTTACTTGGGGATGGAATTGAAAACTAAAACTGAATTGCACTGGAATGTAATTGTGGGTAGAGCAACCTCAAAACAACGCTTCACTCAATTAGCACATGGACCTCCTCCTGGGGTGAGCCTCCTGTGTCCTGGGGTGAGCCTCCTGTGTCCTGGGGTGAGCCTCCTGTGTCGTGGGGTGAGCCTCCTGTGTCGTGGGGTGAGCCTCCTGAGTCGTGGGGTGAGCCTCCTGTGTCGTGGGGTGAGCACGCTCCTGTGTCGTGGGGTGAGCACGCTCCTGTGTCGTGGGGTGAGCACGCTCCTGTGTCGTGGGGTGAGCACGCTCCTGTGTCGTGGGGTGAGCCTCCTGAGTCGTGGGGTGAGCCTCCTGTGTCGTGGGGTGAGCACGCTCCTGTGTAGTGGGGTGAGCCTCCTGTGTCGTGGGGCGAACCTCCTGTGTCGTGGGGCGAGCCTCCTGTGTCGTGGGGTGAGCACGCTCCTGTGTCGTGGGGTGAGCCTCCTGTGTCGTGGGGCGAACCTCCTGTGTCGTGGGGCGAGCCTCCTGTGTCGTGGGGTAAGCCTCCTGTGTCGTGGGGTGAGCACGCTCCTGTGTCGTGGGGCGAGCCTCCTGTGTCGTGGGGTAAGCCTCCTGTGTCGTGGGGTGAGCACGCTCCTGTGTAGTGGGGTGAGCCTCCTGTGTCGTGGGGCGAACCTCCTGTGTCGTGGGGCGAGCCTCCTGTGTCGTGGGGTGAGGCTCCTGTGTCGTGGGGTGAGCACGCTCCTGTGTCGTGGGGTGAGCCTCCTGTGTCGTGGGGCGAACCTCCTGTGTCGTGGGGCGAGCCTCCTGTGTCGTGGGGTAAGCCTCCTGTGTCGTGGGGTGAGCCTCCTGTGTCGTGGGGCGAGCCTCCTGTGTCGTGGGGTAAGCCTCCTGTGTCGTGGGGTGAACCTCCTGTGTCGTGGGGTGAACCTCCTGTGTCGTGGGGTGAACCTCCTGTGTCGTGGGGTGAGCCTCCTGTGTCGTGGGGTGAGCCTCATGAGTAGTGGGGTGAACCTCCTGTGTCGTGGGGTGAGCCTCCTGGGTCGTGGGGTGAGCCTCCTCCTGGGTCGTGGGGTGAGCCTCCTGTGTCGTGGGGTGAGCCTCCTGTGTCGTGGGGTGAGCACGCTCCTGTGTAGTGGGGTGAGCCTCCTGTGTCGTGGGGTGAGCCTCCTGTGTCGTGGGGCGAGCCTCCTGTGTCGTGAGGCGAGCCTCCTGTGTCGTGGGGTGAGCACGCACCTGTGTCGTGGGGTGAGCACGCTCCTGTGTCGTGGGGTGAGCCTCCTGTGTCGTGGGGTGAACATCCTGTGTCGTGGGGTGAGCCTCCTGTGTCGTGGGGCGAGCCTCCTGTGTCGTGAGGCGAGCCTCCTGTGTCGTGGGGTGAGCACGCTCCTGTGTCGTGGGGTGAGCACGCTACTGTGTCGTGGGGTGAGCCTCCTGTGTCGTGGGGTGAACATCCTGTGTCGTGGGGTGAGCCTCCTGTGTCGTGGGGTGAGTCTCCTGTGTCGTGGGGTGAGCACGCTCCTGTGTCGTGGGGTGAGCACGCTCCTGTGTCGTGGGGTGAGCAGGCTCCTGTGTCGTGGGCTGAGCATCCTGTGTCGTGGGGTGAGCCTCCTGTGTCGTGGGGTGAGCCTCCTGTGTCGTGGGGCGAACCTCCTGTGTCGTGGGGCGAGCCTCCTGTGTCGTGGGGAGAGCCTCCTGTGTCGTGGGGTGAGCACGCTCCTGTGTCGTGGGGTGAGCACGCTCCTGTGTCGTGGGGTGAGCACGCTCCTGTGTCGTGGGGTGAGCACGCTCCTGTGTCGTGGGGTGAGCACGCTCCTGTGTAGTGGGGTGAGCCTCCTGTGTCGTGGGGTGAGCCTCCTGTGTCGTGGGGTGAACCTCCTGTGTCGTGGGGTGAACCTCCTGTGTCGTGGGGTGAGCACGCTCCTGTGTCGTGGGGTGAGCACGCTCCTGTGTCGTGGGGTGAGCACGCTCCTGTGTCGTGGGGTGAGCCTCCTGTGTCGTGGGGTGAGCCTCCTGTGTCGTGGGGTGAGCACGCTCCTGTGTCGTGGGGTGAGCCTCCTGAGTCGTGGGGTGAGCCTCCTGAGTCGTGGGGTGAGCCTCCTGTGTCGTGGGGTGAGCCTCCTGTGTCGTGGGGTGAGCCTCCTGTGCCGTGGGGTGAACCTCCTGTGTCGTGGGGTGAGCACGCTCCTGTGTCGTGGGGTGAGCCTCCTGTGTCGTGGGGTGAGCCTCCTGTGTCGTGGGGTGAACCTCCTGTGTCGTGGGGTGAGCCTCCTGTGTCGTGGGGTGAGCACGCTCCTGAGTCGTGGGGTGAGCCTCCTGTGTTGTGGGGTGAGCCTCCTGTGTCGTGGGGTGAGCCTCCTGTGTCGTGGGGTGAGCCTCCTGTGTCGTGGGGTGAGCCTCCTGTGTCGTGGGGTGAACCTCCTGTGTCGTGGGGTGAACCTCCTGTGTCGTGGGGTGAGCCTCCTGTGTCGTGGGGTGAACCTCCTGTGTCGTGGGGTGAACCTCCTGTGTCGTGGGGTGAGCCTCCTGTGTCGTGGGGTGAACCTCCTGTGTCGTGGGGTGAACCTCCTGTGTCGTGGGGTGAGCACGCTCCTGTGTTGTGGGGTGAGCCTCCTGTGTCGTGGGGTGAGCCTTCTGTGTCGTGGGGTGTCAGAGGTAAATGATAGGGCTGTGTAGTGTGTAGTAACTGAGGTCTCTCAGAGGTAAATGATAGGGCTGTGTAGTGTGTAGTAACTGAGGTCTCTCAGGGGTAAATGATAGGGCTGTGTAGTGTGTAGTAACTGAGGCCTCAGAGGTAAATGATAGGGCTGTGTAGTAACTGAGGTCTCTCAGAGGTAAATGATAGGGCTGTGTAGTAACTGAGGTCTCTCAGAGGTAAATGATAGGGCTGTGTAGTAACTGAGGTCTCTCAGAGGTAAATGATAGGGCTGTGTAGTGTGTAGTAACTGAGGTCTCTCAGAGGTAAATGATAGGGCTGTGTAGTGTGTAGTAACTGAGGTCTCTCAGAGGTAAATGATAGGGCTGTGTAGTGTGTAGTAACTGAGGCCTCAGAGGTAAATGATAGGGCTGTGTAGTGTGTAGTAACTGAGGCCTCAGAGGTAAATGATAGGGCTGTGTAGTGTGTAGTAACTGAGGTCTCTCAGAGGTAAATGATAGGGCTGTGTAGTGTGTAGTAACTGAGGTCTCTCAGAGGTAAATGATAGGGCTGTGTAGTGTGTAGTAACTGAGGTCTCTCAGAGGTAAATGATAGGGCTGTGTAGTGTGTAGTAACTGAGGCCTCAGAGGTAAATGATAGGGCTGTGTAGTGTGTAGTAACTGAGGCCTCTCAGAGGTAAATGATAGGGCTGTGTAGTGTGTAGTAACTGAGGTCTCTCAGAGGTAAATGATAGGGCTGTGTAGTGTGTAGTAACTGAGGCCTCAGAGGTAAATGATAGGGCTGTGTAGTGTGTAGTAACTGAGGTCTCTCAGAGGTAAATGATAGGGCTGTGTAGTCACTGGGGTCTCTCAGAGGTAAATGATAGGGCTGTGTAGTGTGTAGTAACTGAGGCCTCTCAGGGGTAAATGATAGGGCTGTGCAGTGTGTAGTAACTGAGGTCTCTCAGAGGTAAATGATAGGGCTGTGTAGTGTGTAGTAACTGAGGTCTCTCAGAGGTAAATGATAGGGCTGTGTAGTGTGTAGTAACTGAGGTCTCTCAGAGGTAAATGATAGGGCTGTGTAGTAACTGAGGTCTCTCAGAGGTAAATGATAGGGCTGTGTAGTGTGCAGTAACTGAGGCCTCTCAGAGGTAAATGATAGGGCTGTGTAGTGTGTAGTAACTGAGGTCTCTCAGAGGTAAATGATAGGGCTGTGTAGTGTGTAGTAACTGAGGCCTCAGAGGTAAATGATAGGGCTGTGTAGTAACTGAGGCCTCTCAGAGGTAAATGATAGGGCTGTGTAGTAACTGAGGTCTCTCAGAGGTAAATGATAGGGCTGTGTAGTAACTGAGGTCTCTCAGAGGTAAATGATAGGGCTGTGTAGTAACTGAGGCCTCTCAGAGGTAAATGATAGGGCTGTGTAGTAACTGAGGTCTCTCAGAGGTAAATGATAGGGCTGTGTAGTGTGTAGTAACTGAGGTCTCTCAGAGGTAAATGATAGGGCTGTGTAGTGTGTAGTAACTGAGGTCTCTCAGAGGTAAATGATAGGGCTGTGTAGTGTGTAGTAACTGAGGCCTCAGAGGTAAATGATAGGGCTGTGTAGTGTGTAGTAACTGAGGTCTCTCAGAGGTAAATGATAGGGCTGTGTAGTGTGTAGTAACTGAGGCCTCTCAGGGGTAAATGATAGGGCTGTGTAGTAACTGAGGTCTCTCAGGGGTAAATGATAGGGCTGTGTAGTGTGTAGTAACTGAGGTCTCTCAGAGGTAAATGATAGGGCTGTGTAGTAACTGAGGTCTCTCAGAGGTAAATGATAGGGCTGTGTAGTAACTGAGGCCTCCCAGAGGTAAATGATAGGGCTGTATAGTGAGTAGTAACTGAGGTCTCTCAGAGGTAAATGATAGGGCTGTGTAGTAACTGAGGTCTCTCAGAGGTAAATGATAGGGCTGTTTAGTGTATAGTAACTGAGGCCTCAGAGGTAAATGATAGGGCTGTGTAGTGTGTAGTAACTGAGGTCTCTCAGAGGTAAATGATAGGGCTGTGTAGTGTGTAGTAACTGAGGCCTCAGAGGTAAATGATAGGGCTGTGTAGTGTGTAGTAACTGAGGCCTCTCAGAGGTAAATGATAGGGCTGTGTAGTAACTGAGGTCTCTCAGAGGTAAATGATAGGGCTGTGTATTGTGTAGTAACTGAGGTCTCTCAGAGGTAAATGATAGGGCTGTGTAGTAACTGAGGCCTCTCAGAGGTAAATGATAGGGCTGTGTAGTGTGTAGTAACTGAGGCCTCTCAGAGGTAAATGATAGGGCTGTGTAGTGTGTAGTAACTGAGGTCTCTCAGAGGTAAATGATAGGGCTGTGTAGTGTGTAGTAACTGAGGCCTCTCAGGGGTAAATGATAGGGCTGTGTAGTGTGTAGTAACTGAGGTATCTCAGAGGCAAATGATAGGGCTGTGTAGTGTGTAGTAACTGAGGTCTCTCAGAGGTAAATGATAGGGCTGTGTAGTGTGTAGTAACTGAGGTCTCTCAGAGGTAAATGATAGGGCTGTGTAGTGTGTAGTAACTGAGGCCTCTCAGAGGTAAATGATAGGGCTGTGTAGTGTGTAGTAACTGAGGCCTCTCAGAGGTAAATGATAGGGCTGTGTAGTGTGTAGTAACTGAGGTCTCTCAGAGGTAAATGATAGGGCTGTGTAGTGTGTAGTAACTGAGGTCTCTCAGAGGTAAATGATAGGGCTGTGTAGTGTGTAGTAACTGAGGTCTCTCAGAGGTAAATGATAGGGCTGTGTAGTGTGTAGTAACTGAGGTCTCTCAGAGGTAAATGATAGGGCTGTGTAGTAACTGAGGCCTCTCAGAGGTAAATGATAGGGCTGTGTAGTAACTGAGGTCTCTCAGAGGTAAATGATAGGGCTGTGTAGTGTGTAGTAACTGAGGCCTCTCAGAGGTAAATGATAGGGCTGTGTAGTGTGTAGTAACTGAGGTCTCTCAGAGGTAAATGATAGGGCTGTGTAGTGTGTAGTAACTGAGGTCTCTCAGAGGTAAATGATAGGGCTGTGTAGTAACTGAGGCCTCTCAGAGGTAAATGATAGGGCTGTGTAGTGTGTAGTAACTGAGGCCTCTCAGGGGTAAATGATAGGGCTGTGTAGTGTGTAGTAACGTGTGTAGTAACTGAGGTCATCTCATCTCTCAACAGGTCTTTCATCAACTATCTACAGAGCAGGAGTGTGAGTGTGAGTGTGTGTGTGTGTGTGTGTGTGTGTGTGTGTGTGTGTGTGTGTGTGTGTGTGTGTGTGTGTGTGTGTGTGTGTGTGTGTGTGTGTGTGTGTGTGCGTAACGTGACACAGTGGGCAACACCCTGACATCATGTGTAGTCTCCTGGCTCCATCTACATACATCTCTATGTAAACCCTGGGGATTTGACTATCACTATAGAGGGTGACGGTGGCCCAATAGGCCCTTGTCAAAAGTAGTGCACTACATAGGGAATAGGGTGCCATTAGGGATGTAACAGAGGACTCACCTAAAAACAGATTGGCATTGTTAGCCAGCTGGATCGAGTGTCACTATGTGAAATGTCCTTTGATTTTTCCAAATAGGGAAAACTGCTTTGAATATGAAGAGCCAGATGTATAGATAAGGATAGAGAATATACGAGCTGCCTCAGAAATTTACATATCTATGGAATGACGATAGAAAAAGAGCAGAAATAGATATAAATAATCGTATGATAGTAAGCGTGATTAACAAGAGGAAGTTGAGAAAGTTTAGAGAGGAAATCCCGAGCCAAAGAACAGCAGGGAACACATCATACTGTGATGCAAAATAAAAAAACAACCCAGACTGAATTCCTCAATTAGAAATTCATGTGTGGTTTCGATGTGACTTCCATGGTGAGATTTCCTTATTTTCATTGAACTTTTACAGGTTATTCTCATTGAGGATGAACGAAACCAGTGACAAGAGAGACCAGTCGGTCAAATCTGATCTATGAAACAAGTACTACCTAAACTGACTTGGCTGAAATGACTCAAATTTACCCACAAACTAAATTTAAAGCTGTAAATACATTTCGGGAAAAAAAAAAAAAAAAGTTGATTCTTTCTCAACAATCTCAATCTCTTGTGGTCCATCCTCGAAAAACTGCGCAAGAGAGTTTTAGCATTTCTGTTGCACAACCCAAGACTCCGGGAAAATTAACCAAAGACAAGCGTTTCATAAGATTCTCTGTGAAGTGTACTAACCTCGACAAGAATCTGTCGACCACATGGGGACACTATTCCCGATATAGTGAACTACATTTGACCACAGTCTGTTTTTTTTTTGCACCGGTCAAAACTAGTGCACGATTTAGCAATAGGGTACTATTTGGGATGCAAACAAATTCCCAGAAGCCTTCACATCATACAGGAACTGTCATTCACTTCCTGTTTTAATCAGACTCTTCAGTAGAAGAAATACAATTACTTTTTTTTCAAGGGCATTTAAAAAAATATATATATTATTGCAACAAAAAAGGAAGGGAGAAACGGGGGGAGAGAAGAGAGGAGGAGAGAAGAGAGGAGGAGAGAAGAGAGGAGGAGAGAAGAGAGGAGGAGAGAAGAGAGGAGGAGAGAAGAGGGGAGGAGAGAAGAGGGGAGGAGAGAAGAGAGGAGGAGAGACGAGAGAATAGAGGAGGAGAGACGAGGGGAGGAGAGACGAGAGGAGGAGAGAAGAGAGGAGGAGAGAAGAGAGGAGGAGAGAAGAGAGGAGGAGAGAAGAGAGGAGGAGAGATGAGAGGAGGAGAGATGAGAGGAGGAGAGAAGAGGAGAGGAGAGAAGAGAGGAGGAGAGAAGAGGGGAGGAGAGAAGAGAGGAGGAGAGAAGAGAGGAGGAGAGAAGAGAGGAGGAGAGAAGAGAGGAGGAGAGAAGAGGGGAGGAGAGAAGAGAGGAGGAGAGAAGAGAGGAGGAGAGACGAGAGAATAGAGGAGGAGAGACGAGGGGAGGAGAGACGAGAGGAGGAGAGAAGAGAGGAGGAGAGAAGAGAGGAGGAGAGAAGAGAGGAGGAGAGAAGAGAGGAGGAGAGAAGAGGGGAGGAGAGAAGAGAGGAGGAGAGAAGAGGGGAGGAGAGAAGAGAGGAGGAGAGAAGAGAGGAGGAGAGAAGAGGGGAGGAGAGAAGAGGGAATAGGATTTGTTATCCAATCTACAAAGGGAAATAATCCAATCGAACGTTCTACATCTCCAGTGTGTTTCAACTGTGTCTCATCTCCCTATCAGATGTACACTACCGTTCAAAAGTTTGGAGTCACTTAGAAATGTCCTTGTTTTTGAAAGAAAAGCACATTTTTTGTCTATTAAAATAACATCAAATTAATCAGAAATACAGTGTAGACATTGTTCATGTTGTAAATGACTATTGTAGCTGGAAATGGCAGATTTTTAATGGAATATCTACATAGGCGTACAGAGGCCCATTATCAGCAACCATCACTCCTGTGTTCCAATGGCACATTGTGTTAGCTAATCCAAGTATATCATTTTAAAAGGCTAATTGATCATTAGAAAATCCTTTTGCAATTATGTTAACAGAGCTGAAAACTGTTGTCCTGATTTAAAAAGCAATACAACTGTCCTTCTTTAGACTAGTTGAGTATCTGGAGCATCAGCATTGGTGGTTTGATTACAGGCTCAAAATGTCCAGAAACAAAGTTCTTTCTTCTGAAACTTGTCAGTCTATTCTTGTTCTGAGAAATGAAGGCTATTCCATGCGAGAAATTGCCAAGAAACTGAAGATCTCATACAAAGCCGTGTACTACTCCCTTCACAGAACAGCACAATCTGGCTCTAACCAGAATAGAAAGAAGAGTCTACACTATTTCTGATCAATTTGATGTTATTTTAATGGACAAAAATGTGCTTTTCTTTAAAAAACAAGGACATTTCTAAGTGACTCCAAACTTGTGAACGGTAGTGTACCTCTAGATAAACTGCTATGGATCTGAGCTGCCTGCATGGTGACACAGTCTGACTAATCACTGAAGACACAGTCTGACTAATCACTGAAGAGACACAGTCTGGCTAATCACTGGAGACACAGTCTGGCTAACCACTGAAGAGACAGTCTGGCTAATCACTGGAGACACAGTCTGGCTAATTACTGAAGAGACAGTCTGGTTAACCACTGAAGAGACACAGTCTGGCTAATTACTGAAGACACAGTCTGGCTAATCACTGAAGAGACACAGTCTGGCTAATCACTGAAGACACAGTCTAGCTAACCACTGAAGAGACACAGTCTGGCTAACCACTGAAGAGACACAGTCTGGCTAATCACTGGAGACACAGTCTGGCTAATCACTGAAGAGACACAGTCTGGCTAATCACTGAAGAGACACAGTCTGGCTAATCACTGGAGAGACACAGTCTGGCTAATCACTGAAGAGACACAGTCTGGCTAATCACTGAAGAGACACAGTCTGGCTAATCACTGGAGAGACACAGTCTGGCTAATCACTGAAGAGACACAGTCTGGCTAATCACTGAAGAGACACAGTCTGGCTAATCACTGGAGAGACAACGGGGGTTTCTCAATATGCATACTGTGCTCCACACTCCCCACGCCCCGAGGGCTTTCTGTGAGGGCATTCTCTTGAGTATGTTATTATTAGAATGAGAGTGTGGAGAACAAACACATTTTACATTTGAGAAGCACTGCGCACTCTTGTGCTACCGCATTACAACCTCTCCCTCAACGTCAGCAGGACAAAGGAGCTTATCGTGGTCTAAAGGAAACAGAGGGGCGAGCAACACCCCCATCCACATCGACTAGGCTGAAATGGAGCTGGTCGAGAGCTTCACGGTCCTCTAGTGTCCACATCACTTAGGAATTAACATGTTCCTGACACACCCACACAGATAGTGCCTCTTCCCCCCTCAGGAAGCTGAAAAGGATTTGGCATGGGTCCTCAGGTCCTCAAAAACTTCTACAGCTGCACCACTGAGAGCATCTTGACTGGCTGCATCACCGCCTGGTATGGCAACTGCTTGGCACCCGACTGCAAGGCGTTACAGAGGGTGGTGAGTATGGCCCAGTACATCATTGGGGCCGAACTGCCTGCCATCCAAGACCTCTATACCAGGCGGTGTCAGAAGGCCCAACATATTTTGAAAGACTCCAGCCACGCACCGTTCTCTATGCTACCGCATGGCAAGCGGTACCAGTGCACCAAGCCTAGAACCAACAGGACCCTGAATGGCTTCTACCCCCCAAGCTATAAGACTGCTAAACAAGACGGGTAAATTGCTAATCAAATGGCTACCCGCTGCTGTTACTGTCTATTATCTATCCTTTTGCATAGTCAATTTTACCCTAATTTTACCTGCTCGCCGAACATCTCATTCCAAAATCAAGGGCATTAATATGGAGTTGGTCCCCCCCTTTGCTGCTATAACAGCCTCCACTCTTCTGGAAGGCTTTCCACTAGATGTTGGAACATTGCTGCTATAACAGCCTCCACTCTTCTGGGAAGGCTTTCCACTAGATGTTGGAACATTGCTGCTATAACAGCCTCCACTCTTCTGGAAAGGCTTTCCACTAGATGTTGGAACATTGCTGCGGGGGCTTGCTTCCATTCAGCCACAAGAGCATTAGTGAGGTCAGGCACTGATGTTGGGCGAATAGGCCTGGCTTGCAGTCGGCGTTCCAATTCATCCCAAAGGTGTTTGATGGGGTTGAGGTCAGGGCTCTGTGCAGGCCGGTCAAGTTCTTCTACACCGATCTCGACAAACCATTTCTGTATGGACCTCGCTTTGTGCACAGGGGCATTGTCATGCTGAAACAGGAACCTTCCCCAAACTGTTGCCACAAAGTTGGAAGCACAGAATCGTCTTGAATGTCATTGTATGCTGTAGCGTTAAGATTTCCCTTCACTGGGACTAAGGGGCCTGAACCATGAGAAACAGCCCCAGACCATTATTCCTCCTCCACCAAACTTTACAGTTGCCACTATGCATTGAGGCAGGTAGCGTTCTCCTGGCATCTACCAAACACAGATTAGTCCGTCAGACTGTCAGATGGTGAAGCGTGATTCATCACTGCAGAGAATGTGTTTCCACTGCTCCAGAGTCCAATGGAGGCTAGCTTTACACCACTCCAGCCCACACTTAGCATTGTGTATGGTGATCTCAGACTTGTGAACGGCTGCTCGGCCATGGAAACCCATTTCCTGAAGCTCCCAACGAACAGTTATTGTGCTGACGTTGCTTCCAGAGGCAGTTTGGAACTCGTTAGTGGGTGTTGTAACCGAGGACAGACAATCTTTACACACTACACGCTTCAGCACTTGGTGGGCCCGCTCTGTGAGCTTGTGCGGCCTACCATCTCGCGGCTAAGCCGTTGTTGCTCCTAGATGTTTCCATTGCACAATAACAGCACTTACAGTTGACCGGGACAGCTCTAGCAGGGTAGAAATTTGACAAACTGACTTGTTGGAAAGGTGTCATCTTATGACGGTGCCACGTTGAAAGCCACTGAGCTCTTCAGTACGGGCCATTCTAATGCCAATGTTTGTCTATGGAAATTTCATGGCTGTGTGCAAAATGTTAAACAGCTGACAGCAACAGGTGTTTCTGAAATAGCCAAATCCACAAATTTTATGGGGTGTCCACATTCTTTTGTATATATAGTGTACATAACACTGTAGCTTCCTCAATTACCTCGTAGGCCTGCACATCGGCTTGGTACCGGTACTCATCTTACTTGCCCGGTACTCCCGCCACTTTACTTTTTCCACACAACACACATCAAGTGAAATTTTGTCTGTAAAATTTATAAAAAATGTAAAGCTGAAATGTCTTGAGTCAATAAGTATTCAACCCCTTTGTTATGGTAAGACTAAATAAGTTCAGGAGTAAACATGTGTTTAACAAATCACATAATAAGTTGCATAGATTCACTCTGTGTGCAATAATAGTGTTTAACATGGTTTTTGATTGACTACCTCATCTCTGTACCCCACACGTACAATTATCTGTAAGGTCCGTCAGTCGAGTAGTGAATTTCAAACAGATTCAACCACAAAGACCAGGGAGGTTTTCCAATGTCTTGCAAAGAAGGGCACCTATTGGTAGATGGGTAAAAATATAAGCAGATATTTAATATCCCTTTGAGCATGGTGCAGTTATTAATTACACTTTGGATGGTGTATCAATACACCCAGTCACTACAAAGATACAGGCGTCCTTCCTAAATCAGTTGCTGGAGAGGAAGGAAACCGCTCAGGGATTTCACCATGAGGCCAATGGTGATTTTAAAACAGTTACAGAGTTTAATAGCTGTGATAGGAGAAAACTGAGGATGGATCAACAACATTGTAGTTACTCCACAATACTAACCTAATTGACAGTGTGAAAAGAAGGAAGCCTGTACAGAAAAAACATATTCCAAAACATGCATCATGTTCGCAACAAGGAACTAAAGTAATACTGCAACAAATGTGTCAAAGAAATTAACGCCCTGCCCTGAATAGAAAACGTTATGTTTGTTGCAAATCCAACACAACTCATCACTGAGTACCACTCTTCATATTTTCAAGCATGTTGGTGACTGCATCATGTTATGGGCATGCTTGTCATTGTCAAGGACTAGGAAGTTTATTTTATGATTTAAAATGGAATACAGCTATAAGTACAGGCAAAATCCTAGAGGAAAACCTTGTTCAGTCTGCTTTCCAAATTCACCTTTCAGCAGGACAATAACCTTAAACACAAGGCCAAATATACACTGGAGTTTCTTACCAAGACGACAATGAATGTTCCTAAGTGGCCTAGTTACAGTTTTGACTTAAATCGGCTTGACAATCTATAGCAAGACTTAAAAATGGCTGTCCAGCAATGATCAACAATCAACTTGACAGAACTTGAAGAATTTCTTAAAGAATAATGGGCAAATATTGTGCAATCCAGAAAGAGAGACGCACCCAAAAAGACTCAGAGCTGTAATAGCTGTCATACATGCTTCTACAAAGTATTGACTCAGGGGTGTGAATACTTATATAAATTATATATTTATGTTTTTAATTTTCAATACATTTTTCAAAAATGTTTTTAAAAAAAACATGTTTTCACTTTGTCATTGTGTGTAGACGGGTGAGAAAAAGAAGAAGATTGAATCCATTTGAATTCCGTCTGTAACAACAAAATGTGGAATAAATCAAGGGGTATGAATACTTTCTGAATGCAATGCTATGCTATTTTCACTCGTCATTGTTTTTCACTGTGTATTTATTCCTTGTGTCACTATTTCAATTATTATAATTCAACGCTGTACTGTTGAAAAAGGCCAGTAAATAAGCATTTCACATGTCGTCTAGACCTGCTGTTTATGAAACATGTGACAAATAACATTTTATTTGATATACCTTACACCTTTTAGGGGTAAATCGCTTCATCAACATGTCGGCTGCTAGTCATCTATGTCTGGCTTTCACTTTCCTGATCAAGACCCTCTGTAGCTAATGTTGTAGGTCAAACATGTGCAAATCTGATCTGACTTTGTTTCGTTATTGCGTTATTGTCAGTAAAGTAATTTAAACTGTTAATCCATCGTTGTTGTAAATTATTTACATATACATGTTGGTTAACGAAAGTAGCTAGCTAGCTAAAATAGCTAACTTTGGCAAGAGATGACTCATGTTCACATTATATGAATTAGCTTGCAACATATTTAACAAAACGTTAACATTAGCATAAATCATGACCTTACTTGTCTACTAGCAAAAGGTAACTTGCTAGCACAGTAGCTATAGATTATCCCTTGTTATTTAGCAAGCTGCCCAAGTTAGCTGGCTCGCTAAGCTATCACTTGTTATGATTCATGGTTATTTAGCAAGCTGCCCAAGTTAGCTGGCTCGCTAAGCTATCCCTTGTTATGATTCATGGTTATTTAGCAAGCTGCCCAAGTTAGCTGGCTCGCTAAGCTATCCCTTGTTATGATTAATGGTTATTTAGCAAGCTGCCCAAGTTAGCTGGCTCGCTAAGCTATCACTTGTTATGATTCATGGTTATTTAGCAAGCTGCCCAAGTTAGCTGGCTCACTAAGCTATCCCTTGTTATGATTAATGGTTATTTAGCAAGCTGCCCAAGTTAGCTGGCTAGCTAAGCTATCACTTGTTATGATTCATGGTTATTTAGCAAGCTGCCCAAGTTAGCTGGCTCGCTAAGCTATCACTTGTTATGATTCATGGTTATTTAGCAAGCTGCCCAAGTTAGCTGGCTCGCTAAGCTATCACTTGTTATGATTCATGGTTATTTAGCAAGCTGCCCAAGTTAGCTGGCTCGCTAAGCTATCCCTTGTTATGATTCATGGTTATTTAGCAAGCTGCCCAAGTTAGCTGGCTTGCTAAGCTATCCCTTGTTATGATTAATGGTTATTTAGCAAGCTGCCCAAGTTAGCTGGCTCGCTAAGCTATCACTTGTTATGATTCATGGTTATTTAGCAAGCTGCCCAAGTTAGCTGGCTCACTAAGCTATCCCTTGTTATGATTAATGGTTATTTAGCAAGCTGCCCAAGTTAGCTGGCTCGCTAAGCTATCACTTGTTATGATTCATGGTTATTTAGCAAGCTGCCCAAGTTAGCTGGCTCACTAAGCTATCCCTTGTTATGATTAATGGTTATTTAGCAAGCTGCCCAAGTTAGCTGGCTAGCTAAGCTATCACTTGTTATGATTCATGGTTATTTAGCAAGCTGCCCAAGTTAGCTGGCTCGCTAAGCTATCACTTGTTATGATTCATGGTTATTTAGCAAGCTGCCCAAGTTAGCTGGCTCGCTAAGCTATCACTTGTTATGATTCATGGTTATTTAGCAAGCTGCCCAAGTTAGCTGGCTCGCTAAGCTATCCCTTGTTATGATTCATGGTTATTTAGCAAGCTGCCCAAGTTAGCTGGCTCGCTAAGCTATCACTTGTTATGATTCATGGTTATTTAGCAAGCTGCCCAAGTTAGCTGGCTCGCTAAGCTATCACTTGTTATGATTCATGGTTATTTAGCAAGCTGCCCAAGTTAGCTGGCTCGCTAAGCTATCCCTTGTTATGATTCATGGTTATTTAGCAAGCTGCCCAAGTTAGCTGGCTCGCTAAGCTATCACTTGTTATGATTCATGGTTATTTAGCAAGCTGCCCAAGTTAGCTGGGTAGCTAAGCTATCACTTGTTATGATTCATGGCTACATGGGCTACTACAAAGCCTGCAAGGACTCTGTCAACCCTGGGAAAACATGCCATTATAAAACCTGGTACTAAACCTGGTACTAGCTACTAGCTACGCGGACGATAAACAGACCCAGCAGCTAGGAGGATATCCAATCGGAGGAGGGCAGCTAGACGGCGGCAGCGGGAGGAAGCACTGAGAGCTGCTGTCGTGGCGCTGTCTGTCAGTGTAGGCATCTCTTGTGGGTCTTACCAAAATACTACATGTGATCAGTTGTGGTTCGTTCATATTATCAGGCAGTCAGCGCTGGTCGCCATCCTCTCAGTCAGATTACATTTTTTTGAAGTGAGAGGGTGGAAGTCAGGAGACGAAAGATGTGCGTGCCTCAGACACCTCAGTACAACTATGCCCTGCAACGTTACTGCCTATACAACTCAATTTGCTGCCAGCCTATGGCAATACAGACAACAAGATAACTACACCAACACACATTTAATTCTCAGCTATATGTCAATCATAATATTCTAGCTAGCAAGCTAGTTTACAAGGTAAAAAAATACCTAAAACTAATGTGGTTAAAGGTAGATGACTAGTTAGCTAGTTAGCCCTATTGACTTATTATGGGGTTGCGATCTACGCACACTACAGTGGATATTGTAGGCAGATAAACATGCCAAAATTAACACAGAATGTATTTATTAACGTATCAAGGTAAAATATTGTAGTCAGGCAACATATGAAATGTAAATAGGCAACATTTCATTCTGAAGTCAGAGTTTATTTTCTCTCGCTACAGCCACCCCCCCCTCATTTTTTTACGTGGTTGAGTCATATTTTTGTCCATACTTTTCGTTGAAGCTTGTATCGATGCGTGCTTTGAAATGTGTACAAGTGGAGTAAACATCAGAGAAGTGACCTCCGTGCTCCAGTTTGAATACTTTGATTTGGACTCATACTGATGTTAAAGAAGAGACATGATGTCATTATATCTCCGAGGGTGTTGATGTTTAGGAAGAGACATGAGGTCATTATACCTCCGAGGGTGTTGATATTTAGGAAGAGACATGAGGTGGCAGAAACACAGAGAGCATGTAGAATGTGTGAAGTGAATCATAATATTCTAGCTAGCAAGCTAGTTTACAAGGCAAAAAAATAGCTATAACTAATGTGGTTAAAGGTAGATGACTAGTTAGCTTGTTCTCCACAGTGCAGAAGGGTTTGTGTTTGTACACTGTGTGTGTGTGTGTGTGTGTGTGTGTGTGTGTGTGTGTGTGTGTGTGTGTGTGTGTGTGTGTGTGTGTGTGTGTGTGTGTGTGTGTGTGTGTGTGTGTGTGTTGTGTACAGATGGGCTGAGACTCACGATGTAGCAGGGCTCGCAGTAGGCCTTCTTCTCCACGGCGTAGAAGGGTTTACCGCGCAGCCTGCCACTACAGGTCATGCAGATGAAGCAGTCCACATGGAAGACCTGGTCCATGGCGGTACAGCCGGTACCCTCACCCACCACATTATCCCCACAGATGGCACACCGCCCTGGGGTAGAGGAGGAGAGTTAGACCCTCTGTCCACAGGTCTGCCTGCCTGCCTGCCTGCCTGCCTGCCTGCCTGTCTGCCTGTCTGTCTGTCTGTCTGTCTGTCTGTCTGTCTGTCTGTCTGTCTGTCTGTCTGTCTACGTTAACATGGTAACATGCACTCTGAACACATGTTAACATGACAACACGCTCTCTGAACACACGTTACAACATGACAACACCCTCTCTGAACACGTTACCATGACAACACGCTCTCTGAACACACGTTAACGTGACAACACACTCTCTGAACACACATTAACATGACAACACCCTCTCTGAACACGTTACCATGACAACACGCTCTCTGAACACACATTCACGTGACAACACACTCTCTGAACACACATTACCATGACAACTCACTCTCTGAACACACACTACCATGACAACATGCTCCCTGAACACATTACCATGACAACACACTCTCTGAACACACATTACCATGACAACACACTCTCTGAACACACACTACCATGACAACACGCTCTCTGAACACACATTACCATGACAACACGCTCCCTGAACATGTTACCATGACAACACACTCTCTGAACACACATTACCATGACAACACACTCTCTGAACACACACTACCATGACAACACGCTCTCTGAACAGACATTACAACACGCTCCCTGAACACGTTAACATGACATGCTCTCTGAACACACGTTACCATGACAACACACTCTCTGAACACACGTTAACATGACAACACACTCTCTGAACACACACTACCATGACAACACACTCTCTGAACACACATTACCATGGCAACACGCTCCCTGAACACGTTACCATGACAACACACTCTCTGAACACACGTTACCATGACAACACCCTCTCTGAACACACGTTACCATGACAACACACTCTCTGAACACACATTACCATGACAACACACTCTCTGAACACGTTAACATGACAACACACTCTCTGAACACACATTACCATGACAACACGCGCTCTGAACACACGTTAACATGACAACACACTCTCTGAACATACATTACCATGACAACACGCGCTCTGAACACACATTACCGTGACAACACGCTCTCTGAACACGTTAACATAAGGTTCTCATTAGGTTGCCAGGGTAATAACACAATGTACCAGTAATGTTCTCAGGACATACTGCCGCAACAAAATGTATGGGCAATAAAAGTGGTTGTGAGAAAACATTACAGGAACGTTCAACTAACATCAAGAAGGATGTTTAAGCCTTGAGACAATTGAGACATGGATTGCGTACGTGTGCAATTCTTTTTCTAGATTTAGTTATCCTCTTTTTTTGCATAAACAAAGACCTGGAAGTCAGAGTCAAGGTTTAGCTTTATATTTGTGTTAGCTCCGCCCCAGTCGTAAAGTTGATTAAATCCAGGGATAACACTGCTCCCATGTTTGATCCCCAGCTTGCGCCTATCAACAAAACATGGTAAAAATATGTACAATAAACATCTAGTAAAAATATGTACAATAAACATCTAGTAAATTGTCATGAGGTTCTAATGCGTTTTTTGACATGGATGGTCATACAACTAACTGTTACTGTGTTGAAACCCTAACCAACTGATACTACTAGTCCTAGTTTAACCCTAACAGACTGATACTACTAGTCCTAGTTTAACCAACGGATACTACTAGTCCTAGTTTAACCCTAACCAACTGATACTACTAGTCCTAGTTTAACCCTAACCAACTGATACTACTAGTCCTAGTTTAACCCTAACCAACTGATACTACTAGTCCTAGTTTAACCAACTGATACTGCTAGTCCTAGTTTAACCAACTGATACTACTAGTCCTAGTTTAACCAACTGATACTACTAGTCCTAGTTTAACCCTAACCAACTGATACTACTAGTCCTAGTTTAACCAACTGATACTAATACTCCTAGTTTAACCAACTGATATTACTAGTCCTAGTTTAACCAACTGATACTACTAGTCCTAGTTTAACCCTAACCAACTGATACTACTAGTCCTAGTTTAACCCTAACCAACTGATACTACTAGTCATAGTTTAACCAACGGATACTACTAGTCCTAGTTTAACCAACTGATACAACTAGTCCTAGTTTAACCCTAACAGACTGATACAACTAGTCCTAGTTTAACCAACTGATACTACTAGTCCTAGTTTAACCCTAACCAACTGATACAACTAGTCCTAGTTTAACCAACTGATACTACTAGTCCTCGTTTAACCCTAACCAACTGATACAATTAGTCCTAGTTTAACCAACTGATACAACTAGTCCTAGTTTAACCCTAACCAACTGATACTACTAGTCATAGTTTAACCAACTGATACTACTAGTCCTAGTTTAACCAACGGATACTACTAGTCCTAGTTTAACCCTAACCAAATGATACAACTAGTCCTAGTTTAACCAACTGATACAACTAGTCCTAGTTTAACCAACTGATACTACTAGTCCTAGTCCTAACCAACTGACACTACTAGTCCTAGTTTAACCAACGGATACTACTAGTCCTAGTTTAACCCTAATCAACTGATACTACTAGTCCTAGTTTAACCCTAACCAACTGATACTACTAGTCCTAGTTTAACCCTAACCAACTGATACTACTAGTCCTAGTTTAACCCTAACCAACTGATACTACTAGTCCTAGTTTAACCCTAACCAACTGATACTACTAGACCTAGTTTAACCAACTGATACTACTAGTCCTAGTTTAACCAACTGATACTACTAGTCCTCGTTTAACCCTAACCAACTGATACTACTAGTCCTAGTTTAACCAACTGATACTACTAGTCCTAGTTTAACCCTAACCAACTGATACTACTAGTCCTAGTTTAACCAACTGATACTACTAGTCCTAGTTTAACCAACTGATACTACTAGTCCTAGTTTAACCAACTGATACTACTAGTCCTAGTTTAACCAACTGATACTACTAGTCCTAGTTTAACCCTAACCAACTGAAACTACTAGTCTTAGTTTAACCAACTGATACTACTAGTCCTAGTTTAACCCTAACCAACTGATACTACTAGTCCTAGTTTAACCAACTGATACTACTAGTCCTAGTTTAACCAACTGATACTACTAGTCCTAGTTTAACCAACTGATACTACTAGTCCTAGTTTAACCAACTGATACTACTAGTCCTAGTTTAACCAACTGATACTACTAGTCCTAGTTTAACCCTAACCAACTGAAACTACTAGTCTTAGTTTAACCAACTGATACTACTAGTCCTAGTTTAACCCTAACCAACTGATACTACTAGTCCTAGTTTAACCAACTGATACTACTAGTCCTAGTTTAACCAACTGATACTACTAGTCCTAGTTTAACCAACTGATACTACTAGTCCTAGTTTAACCAACTGATACTACTAGTCCTAGTTTAACCAACTGATACTACTAGTCCTAGTTTAACCAACTGATACTACTAGTCCTAGTCCTAACCAACTCATACCATTTGTAGTGCCCACAACCCTTAAAGGGAGGGATGGAAAGTGGTGAGAGGCTTTATCAAACATAAGCTACTAATCTTATCAAAAAGCAGAAGCACGTATTCAAGACCGCTCTTTCTTTGAACTGGCCGCCATGATCGTATAAAATCACCACTTGATCAGATCTCCCCAGATATAGATCTTACAGATCAACGAGGACTATTGATCTGTAATCAAGTGTCTGGTGAAGTAAGGATTTCTACCAAAGCCAAGGGAAATGGACACTACTTCATATTCAAGGCCTGATAGCATCTCAAGGGAATGTCTGAGTTGTATCTTTATATCAGCGGTTGAAAGGGCCAACATCTGAACACATCTGAGGCCTTGGCTGGAGTTGATGCTGGGGGGGGGGGGGGGGGGGGGAGCATCATTTTCTGGCTAATTAAGATGGTATCGTTAGGTATCGCTATCACTACTTTTATACACCCTCCTGCTATAGCTTCAATGGACATACTGTAGATCTGTATTCATACCTATATTAAAAAACAGATTTTATTAAAATAAATGATCTCCAAACTATACGATATTTATAATTGAGTCAAATAAAATAAAGTGTAACACTGCCCTCATATCTTATAATCTTATATATTTTAGCTAAATCCTAATGTTCATGGATACGGACGAGGATGGAATTAATGGGGGACACTTTATTAAAACAAACTCTCTGCATCACATTACGTGTGACAGAGTGACACAGCCCACATTGATTAGAAAAAGTCAAACAATCTGTTCATGTTTTACTGATAAAGAGACTAAAGCGTTGTAGGTTCCGTCTCCGTCTCCGTCTCCGTCTTTGTGTTTTGACGGGAAAAATAGTGAGCAGGGATTATTGCTGCAGAAAGAGACAGATTACACATTGTGGAAAACGGCATTTTGATATCTTTAATTGACTTGAAGATATCTTTAATTGAGTTTAAGATGTCCCCAACTCAATGAGAAGTTTATCTTCGACCCAATTAATGACACTAGCAATTTAATTAGCGATATCTTACAAAAATACGGTTTTAGAAATGTTTTCACTAAAGACAGATAGAATCTCTGAAGAAATTAGAAAAAATTATTTTTTAATTTCAGTTTTTATCCATTTGATTTGGTGCTGATGTTCTGGACGGTGGATCTGGAATCGTGTTACAGACACACAGAGACAGGAGATGGGAAACGGGATATCAGACACACAGAGACAGGAGATGGGAAACAGGGGATATCAGACACACAGAGACAGGAGATGGGAAACAGAGGATATCAGACACACAGAGACAGGAGATGGGAAACAGGGGATATCAGACACACAGAGACAGGAGATGGGAAACAGGGGATATCAGACACACAGAGACAGGAGATGGGAAACAGGGGATATCAGACACACAGAGACAGGAGATGGGAAACAGGGGATATCAGACACACAGAGACAGGAGATGGGAAACATGGGATATCAGACACACAGAGACAGGAGATGGGAAACAGGGGATATCAGACACACAGAGACAGGAGATGGGAAACGGGATATCAGACACACAGAGACAGGAGATGGGAAACAGGGGATATCAGACACACAGAGACAGGAGATGGGAAACATGGGATATCAGACACACAGAGACAGGAGATGGGAAACAGAGGATATCAGACACACAGAGACAGGAGATGGGAAACAGGGGGCATCAGACACACAGAGACAGGAGATGGGAAACAGGGGAGATCAGACACACAGAGACAGGAGATGGGAAACAGGGGATATCAGACACACAGAGACAGGAGATGGGAAACAGGGGAGATCAGACACACAGAGACAGGAGATGGGAAACAGGGGATATCAGACACACAGAGACAGGAGATGGGAAACAGGGGATATCAGACACACAGAGACAGGAGATGGGAAACAGGGGATATCAGACACACAGAGACAGGAGATGGGAAACAGAGGATATCAGACACACAGAGACAGGAGATGGGAAACAGGGGATATCAGACACACAGAGACAGGAGATGGGAAACGGGATATCAGACACACAGAGACAGGAGATGGGAAACAGGGGATATAAGACACACAGAGACAGGAGATGGGAAACAGGGGATATCAGACACACAGAGACAGGAGATGGGAAACAGGGGATATCAGACACACAGAGACAGGAGATGGGAAACAGGGGATATCAGACACACAGAGACAGGAGATGGGAAACAGGGGATATCAGACACACAGACAGGAGATGGGAAACAGGGGAGATCAGACACACAGAGACAGGAGATGGGAAACAGAGGATATCAGACACACAGAGACAGGAGATGGGAAACAGGGGATATCAGACACACAGAGACAGGAGATGGGAAACGGGATATCAGACACACAGAGACAGGAGATGGGAAACAGGGGATATCAGACACACAGAGACAGGAGATGGGAAACAGGGGATATCAGACACACAGAGACAGGAGATGGGAAACAGGGGATATCAGACACACAGAGACAGGAGATGGGAAACAGGGGAGATCAGACACACAGAGACAGGAGATGGGAAACAGAGGATATCAGACACACAGAGACAGGAGATGGGAAACAGGGGATATCAGACACACAGAGACAGGAGATGGGAAACGGGATATCAGACACACAGAGACAGGAGATGGGAAACAGGGGATATCAGACACACAGAGACAGGAGATGGGAAACGGGATATCAGACACACAGAGACAGGAGATGGGAAACAGGGGATATCAGACACACAGAGACAGGAGATGGGAAACAGGGGATATCAGACACACAGAGACAGGAGATGGGAAACAGGGGATATCAGACACACAGAGACAGGAGATGGGAAACATGGGATATCAGACACACAGAGACAGGAGATGGGAAACAGGGGAGATCAGACACACAGAGACAGGAGATGGGAAACAGGGGATATCAGACACACAGAGACAGGAGATGGGAAACAGGGGATATCAGACACACAGAGACAGGAGATGGGAAACAGAGGATATCAGACACACAGAGACAGGAGATGGGAAACAGGGGATATCAGACACACAGAGACAGGAGATGGGAAACAGGGGATATCAGACACACAGAGACAGGAGATGGGAAACAGGGGATATCAGACACACAGAGACAGGAGATGGGAAACATGGGATATCAGGCACACAGAGACAGGAGATGGGAAACAGGGGAGATCAGACACACAGAGACAGGAGATGGGAAACAGGGGATATCAGACACACAGAGACAGGAGATGGGAAACAGGGGATATCAGACACACAGAGACAGGAGATGGGAAACAGGGGAGATCAGACACACAGAGACAGGAGATGGGAAACAGAGGATATCAGACACACAGAGACAGGAGATGGGAAACATGGGAGATCAGACACACAGAGACAGGAGATGGGAAACAGGGGATATCAGACACACAGAGACAGGAGATGGGAAACAGGGGATATCAGACACACAGAGACAGGAGATGGGAAACAGGGGATATCAGACACACAGAGACAGGAGATGGGAAACAGGGGATATCAGACACACAGAGACAGGAGATGGGAAACAGGGGAGATCAGACACACAGAGACAGGAGATGGGAAACAGAGGATATCAGACACACAGAGACAGGAGATGGGAAACAGGGGAGATCAGACACACAGAGACAGGAGATGGGAAACATGGGATATCAGACGCTGTGTCTGTGTTAGAGTGTGAGTGTGTCCATGTGTGTGTGTGTGTGTGTGTGTGTGTGTGTGTGTGTGTGTGTGTGTGTGTGTGTGTGTGTGTGTGTGTGTGTGTGTGTGTGTGTGTGTGTGTGTGTGTGTGTGTGTGTGTGAGAGAGAGTGTGTCTGTATCTGTGTGTGTGTGTGTGTGTGTGTGTGTGTGTGTGTGTGTGTGTGTGTGTGTGTGTGTGTGTGTGTGTGTGTGTGTGAGAGAGTGTGTCCATGTGTGTGTGTGTGTGTGTGTGTGTGTGTGTGTGTGTGTGTGTGTGTGTGTGTGTGTGTGTGTGTGTGTGTGTGTGTGTGTGTGTGTGTATACAGCTAAGCAGGGGGATATATCAGAATCAGGCACCACTACAGCTTTTCATCTCCACTTCCATTTCCTGTGTTTCCATCATAAGAATCAAACAGAAATGGGGAAAGCTGCCCTTGGGAAGTGATTAAATAGCTCTGATTCATAGCTTGACTGCTCAATAATTTTCTCCTGAACCCACCCCACTGTAGTCGTCCCCCCCCCCCCCCCCCACCCACCCCCACGACCCCTGACTTTTGAATACCACTCCTCTAGGACATCAGAGGACAAAAAAAAAAAGTTGACCCCTCTCTAAACTTTCTAAAATTGCTATTGTTTAAAATCCATTTGGCAAACGTCCTCATTCAGGGTGACTTCCAGTGTGGCTTTACACAAACAGGCCCAGCTATCAGGTTTCATCTGGTTCCACCAGCTTTCTATCTACACCTCAATTACAGAGGCTGTGTTACCTACTGTATGGTATGAGAACGGTACGGGGGGAGAGAGATTAAACAAACTAGAGATGGCGCGTCTCGAGGGGATGTGTGGGTGTCAATGGAATCACAGGTTGGTAATCACTTCAGAGAGCTAGAGGGAAGGAGGGTGGGGACAGAGAAGGAGACAAAAATAGAGAAAGAGAGTTACAGAGGGAGGGGGGAGGGAGAATGAGAGAAAGAGAGAGAAAGGGAGCGAGAGAGAGAGAGGGTGGGTGGGTGGGAGAGGCAGAGACACTGTTATAGTCTTCAGATCACAGGGCATATTCAGTGAGTGGATAAGAGCGCCCAACGTGTCCCACAGGGCTTCCACTTTAAACAGCCAGAAGGAAACCTCTCGGAAATAATTTCCCTTTTTGGTGGCTCGTGATCGCTAGGGCCCTCAGGAGCATTTTGTGTGTGTGTGCTATTTGTGTTTGTGTGTGTGAGCTATTCGTGTGTGAGTGCATGCTGTGCACAGTCATACACACACGCACACACAGTGCCAAAGACGAGCACACACCCCACATGTCGCCAGACATGTACACATACACAGACATAATTACCTTAATATACACATTAATCCATCCTATGCATGTCAGTGCAAACATATTCCAAATGCATATTGCACAAGTTCTTCAACGTTGTATTATAGTCCATGACAATCGTGGAATTACATTTAAAGGTACATTTCACCGCTGCTCTTTCACTGTATAAGTCCATTAGTATGTATTTAACATATAATATGTCTCGTAAAAATGACCTCACTTCACGCAAATACGAGTGTTTCTAATTCTCACCGGTAGAAACAGGCCTTCTACATTTGCTGGTTGTAAGCAAACCACAATATCCAGAAATCATAGCGGTTTCAGGATGTAATACCGCCCCTGTCGAGGATGGATCTGTTTGAAAATGGGGTGTCAACAGGTAATGTTACTCACTGGACCAGTCAGATCTGTTTGAGATGTCAACAGGTAATGTTACTCACTGGACCAGTCAGATCTGTTTGAGATGTCAACAGGTAATGTTACTCACTGGACCAGTCAGATCTGTTTGAGATGTCAACAGGTAATGTTACTCACTGGACCAGTCAGATCTGTTTGAGATGTCAACAGGTAGCTAATGTTACTCACTGGACCAGTCAGATCTGTTTGAGATGTCAACAGGTAATGTTACTCACTGGACCAGTCAGATCTGTTTGAGATGTCAACAGGTAATGTTACTCACTGGACCAGTCAGATCTGTTTGAGATGTCAACAGGTAGCTATTGTTACTCACTGGACCAGTCAGATCTGTTTGAGATGTCAACAGGTAGGTATTGTTACTCACTGGACCAGTCAGATCTGTTTGAGGTGTCAACAGGTAGCTATTGTTACTCACTGGACCAGTCAGATCTGTTTGAGATGTCAACAGGTAGGTATTGTTACTCACTGGACCAGTCAGATCTGTTTGAGATGTCAACAGGTAATGTTACTCACTGGACCAGTCAGATCTGTTTGAGATGTCAACAGGTATTGTTACTCACTGGACCAGTCAGATCTGTTTGAGATGTCAACAGGTAGCTATTGTTACTCACTGGACCAGTCAGATCTGTTTGAGATGTCAACAGGTAGCTATTGTTACTCACTGGACCAGTCAGATCTGTTTGAGATGTCAACAGGTAATGTTACTCACTGGACCAGTCAGATCTGTTTGAGATGTCAACAGGTAGCTATTGTTACTCACTGGACCAGTCAGATCTGTTTGAGATGTCAACAGGTAGCTATTGTTACTCACTGGACCAGTCACTCGTTCATAGAACACCAGCTTGTGAATAACTATTTATTTTTTGCTTCGACAAACAACTGTAAAGTTTAGTCATGGTGCTCATGTACCAGGATGTGCACACTACAAGCAAGCACAGGCTGCTGGGTAACATTCCATCAAGATGTCGAGCAGAACTAGTTAGAAAACTACATTTGTTTATCTTAACTAACATCTAGCTAGCTAGCTTTCATAATATACTGGCTAGACAATACAAAGCAAATCAATGTAATTAGCCAGCGGCTATCTAGTGATGTGATTTGTAACTTTGCCAAGTTAACTTAACCTAACGTAGCTAAAGTTATCTACAGCCTACCGGACCGTATCTAACCGTTAGCTAGCTAACTACCGCTGAGGCTAACGTGACAGGTATATATGTTCTATTTACAGAGTCCGATCCCATTAACATCAGCATCATCATCAAATTGACACTGAGGGGCAATGCTGTTACATCCAATGCCTGTTTTCCTGAGGCTGATTCCGTGCAGGTGCTTATATGTACATACACATACACATACACGCTCACATTCAAACACACACATGTAAATAGTGCCACACATGAAGTCCAACATATTCAGTTGGACTTCCTGTTTAGATTTGTGTTGTCCTTGATGTCTGTTGTTTTAGTTTTCTGTTGTTTTCCTTTGCTTTTCAAATGTTGTTTTGTTCATTTTGTTGGTTGTTGTTTTGGTTGGGTTGGAGGGGGAACAGTGGACTTGGGGGAATTTTCGGATGGTTGAGCGGCAGCTCTTCGAGAAACTGTGCGGGGATTTTCGGATACTTGGTGGCCTGGCGGTCGGGAGCTTGTCTGTCGACGTGCCCTTGGGCGGGGCGCTTAACCCTTGTGGAAATCACCTTCATGACACCATGATGAGCAGTGGAGGCTCCTTACAGGAGGAAGGGGAGGACCATCCTCCTCAGTGAATTTCATAAAAATAAAAATAGTGAAACATTAAAAATGTTATCTTCGTAGATAAAACTATACTAAATATTTTCACGTCACCAAATAATTGATTAACACAGAATTTTTCAATGAAAGTCTACAATAGCTTCAACAGCACTGTAGGGTAGCACCATGGTGTAGCTGGAGGACAGCTAGCTTCCATCCTCCTCTGGGTACATTGACTTCAATACAAAACCTAGGAGGCTCATGGTTCTCACCCCCTTCCATAGAATTACACAGTAATTATGACAACTTCCGGAGGATGTCCTCCAACCTATCAGAGCTCTTGCAGCATGAACTGACATGTTGTCCACCCAATCAAAGGATCAAATAATTAATATAGTACTGAAACCATAAGCTACAGCGAATGTGGTGAGTAGTTAAATCGAAGAGAGAGAAAGACAATAGTTGAACAGTTTTGAACAAATTCATATCTTCAAAAATGAAGGAGAAGCAAGAGAGAGAGAGAGAGAGAGAGAGAGAGCAAGATAACGCAGCTAGCTAGTTTAGCCTACTCAAACAGATGCTATGTTAGCTTCCTGGCTATGGCAATCCAACATTGGAACTCTTCCAAGTCAAGGTAAGCTTTTGGTTTTATTAATGTATTGCCACGTGGCCTACTGGTGTAACTGTTAAACTAACTCCTTGCTGACTGTACACTGTACTGCATGATTGTAGCGGGTTTACTAACACGTTAGTTCTAGATGCTATGTTGACTGTGACGTTAATAATAGTGACAACGATGTAGGCTGTGTGTAGCAGTTAGCGGTTATGATATGAAGGTTTGGCTTGGAAAGGTTTTTGGTCACAGACAGCTGATGTGTTGTGCACTGAAGTCCACAAGCGAAGGGAAAAGATGAGAGGAGATGCGTGTAGATGCGAGAAGGAATACAACCATCAAAAGGATCATGCTGTTTGTATGTGGCTGCTATGACAGTGATCATGCTGTTTGTATGTGGCTGCTATGACAGTGATCATGCTGTTTGTATGTGGCTGCTATGACAGTGATCATGCTGTTTGTATGTGGCTGCTATGACAGTGATCATGCTGTTTGTATGTGGCTGCTATGACAGTGATCATGCTGTTTGTATGTGGCTGCTATGAAAGTGAACTGTGTTTGCGTGTGATCAGGTGTGTATTCATTTCGCCCAATTCTGTTGAAAAACATTTCTTAAATGGAAGCAAACGGAACCAAACGGGGGATAAACAAACCTGAATTTGTCCAATAGAAACTCTTGTTTGTAACTGTTGGACTAATGATTACCCAATAGATCAGCTAGATGCAGGCAAGAGTGTGCAAGGCGGTATTGAATGTATCAATGTCTGTCACCTTGATTACTGAAATGTCTCTCGACCTGTACGCACCTACGTTGTAAACGTTCACGCATAGCCAAGGTTGCCCCCCCCTCTCTCCCCCCCCCCCCCTCTCTCCCCCCCCCCCCCCCCTCTCTCCCCCCCCCCCCCCTCTCTCTCCTCCCCCCCCCTCTCTCTCCCCCCCCCCCCCTCTCTCTACTGTGTGTGAAGGTAAGTATGTAAACGTTCATGCATAGCCAAGGTTGTGGGATATGGGATACCACTTCGCGCTGAAGCAAGCAGCGTAGCTGGATCTGTGGAAGTGGCTATCGGAGGGTCTAATTAGCCCCTACACCCTTCGTAATCACCCCCTCAGCTTTGGGACAAATGGGATACAACCTCATGACGGGTTAACGTTTGAGTATCATGCCGTATCCTGAACCTATGTATGCTAACATTGAACCCGGTTGGTTAATTACATGCAGATTCATGCAGGGTAGTAACGTTTTGAGTTGAGATTATGGTTCATTGTTTAGCTAGCTAGCTACATGTCTAAACAAAATACGTTTATCAACTTTCAAAGCAGAATTACTTTCCCATTGTTCCTCAACTTTTCTAGCTCTGAGTCTCTACTTTTATCCAATGTAAAAAAAATAAAAAAAATTCAAATGTTGCTACTTAAGACCGAATGGAGCCGCTCGGTCAAATATGAATGACAGTCCTCCAATATGCTGTAACAGAAAATAATCCTCCTCCCTCATCTTAAATGGCACCAACCGCCATTTTACTGCAAGTAGGCATAAACATGGTCCATGTCTAGTTGGCGTGTTTATAAGTTACAACTTCTACTGTAGTTCTTTATATTACGGAGGCTTAGTCAAGTGATTGTTTATGCAAAGCTTGAAGTCTAAATTGGAGAAAAGCAGAGTTATTAGTAAGGAGGGGGGTGGTGTCTGTTGGGGGTGGGTACTGTGTGTGAAGGTAAGTATGTATGATGTATTGACATGAGAGGGGTGGGTGGATTTAGTACCTTGTCTGAGTGTGTATTAATGGGGACTAAGTAGTACAATGTTGGCTAATCACTGACTACTATGTGTTACCTTGACACCAGCTCTAGTAGTACAGAGCCTGCCGACCCATTGGATGAAAGATGACCTTGACACCAGCTCTAGTAGTACAGAGCCTGCCGACCCATTGGATGAAAGATGACCTTGACACCAGCTCTAGTAGTACAGAGCCTGCCGACCCATTGGATGAAAGATGACCTTGACACCAGCTCTAGTAGTACAGAGCCTGCCGACCCATTTGATGAAAGATGACCTTGACACCAGCTCTAGTAGTACAGAGCCTGCCGACCCATTGGATGAAAGATGACCTTGACACCAGCTCTAGTAGTACAGAGCCTGCCGACCCATTGGATGAAAGATGACCTTGACACCAGCTCTAGTAGTACAGAGCCTGCCGACCCATTGGATGAAAGATGACCTTGACACCAGCTCTAGTAGTACAGAGCCTGCCGACCCATTTGATGAAAGATGACCTTGACACCAGCTCTAGTAGTACAGAGCCTGCCGACCCATTGGATGAAAGCTTTCAGCCTGGAACAAGCTCAACATCATCTGACTCGGAATAGGAAAATAATGCATGGGGCTGGCAAGAGCCAAAGTGTATGAGTCCAAGGTGATTGCAAGAGCCAAAGTGTATGAGTCCAAGGTCATGGCAAGAGCCAAAGTGTATGAGTCCAAGGTCATGGCAAGAGCCAAAGTGTATGAGTCCAAGGTCATGGCAAGAGCCAAAGTGTATGAGTTCAAGGTCATGGCAAGAGCCAAAGTGTATGGTTCCAAGGTGATTGCAAGAACCAAAGTGTATGAGTTCAAGGTCATGGCAAGAGCCAAAGTGTATGAGTTCAAGGTCATGGCAAGAGCCAAAGTGTATGGTTCCAAGGTGATTGCAAGAGCCAAAGTGTATGAGTTCAAGGTCATGGCAAGAGCCAAAGTGTATGGTTCCAAGGTGATTGCAAGAGCCAAAGTGTATGATTCCAAGGTCATGGCAAGAGCCAAAGTGTATGAGTCCAAGGTCATGGTATCGTAATAATAAAATAACCTTGTTGCTACTCCAACCTCAGATATGTTTTATTCAGAAGTCAAAATTACTTTACTGAAAGTCAACAAAGGTCCTTATTCCTCTGACTCAGTTCATACATTTCTCAATTGTAGGTCAGCAGAAAAATCCCTGCAGAGTTTGTTTTATTTTGTGGAACCCCACACACCCCTGCTTGAGGTTCCACTCACACCTCTCCGCCACTGAGTCAGAACTGTACAATTGAAAACCACAACTGTCATGTGTGTCCGTCTGTCATGTGTGAGATATGATCATTTTAATTAATTGTTTTATACTTATGTCACATGACAGTTAAATCAAAATTTAACTGTCTTATGCAGAAGAAAAAAATACATATATATATGTGGTAGGACAAAACAAGACCTTTAAGATTTGTTTTGCCTAATCTAGCCAATCCAAAAACAGGAGAGTAAGTTTATGGCAGCGATAAATACAAAACAAAGGATTGCTTTGAAGTAACTGTACTGTCACGTTAGTCAAGGCATCTGTTGGCTTTGCTTTGAGAATGATATTGAAGCCTACAGAACCTAGAAAAGGCTAATGTGTGGTGGATAAGTATGAGTCTGGTACTTTTTGTGATTTTTTTTTATTTTTTTTATCTGGTCAGTTCTTATTAATCCAGTCGCATATAAATATTATGCCAGTGAATGGAACCACATCACATGTTTTCCAATTAAGTTCCACCTACTTTTAATTTTTTTTCAGGTTTTTTTTCAGCCTGTCAGCTGACGAGCTATCTAACGTTAACTATAATCAACATCAAAGTTGTATTTTATTTTTTTAATTATTATTGATCAAAATCAAAATCAAAAGAGCCAAAGTGTATGGTTCCAAGGTGATTGCAAGAGCCAAAGTGTATGGTTCCAAGGTCATGAAGCTCATGAAGTTCTAAGTGATTCTAGTTACATCAGAAACCAATAAAGTGTTGACTTCAACTTCTGGATCAATTCATTGTAATATTCATTAAATTATATTCATTAAATTATATTCATTATATTCATTAAATTATATTCATTATATTCATTAAATTATATGTATTATATTCATGACAATTATTTGGAAGGAACTAGCTACAAATGTACTGCTAAAGCAAATGATGCAGAGAGTTGGTGTATCGTCGAAACTTTAATTTGTTGTCAAGTAAACATGTTTCAATTAAAACAGTAGATTAGTCTGTCAATGTTGCAAATAATTAGACATGCCTTGTATTGAAGACAAAGTCTGAAGACCGAGGTGAGTGTACACAATGTATGATAAAGGTACAGGTAGGTATGTTGATTAAGATATTTACAGTGCATTCGGAAAATATTCATACCCTTTGACTTATTCCACATTTTGTTGAGGTACAGCCTGATTTCAAAATAGATTAAATATTTTTTTTCTCACCCATCTACACCAAAAACTATTTGACCAATATTTTAGCAAATTTATTTAAATAAAATATACAGAAATATCTAATTTATATAAGTATTCACGCCCCTTTGATGTGACACTTCAAATTGAGCTCAGGTGCATCCAATTTCCTTTGATCATCCTTGAGATGTTTCTACAACTTGATTGGACTCCACCTTGTGGCCAATCCACTTGTTTGGACATGATTCAGAAAGAAACACACCGGCCTATATAAGGTCCTACAGTTGACAGTGTATTGACAGAGTAGAAACTGTTACATGAAGTCCAAGGAACTGTCTATAGTTTTCAGAGAATTAATGTATCTGTGGAAGGGTATAAAAATGTTTCTAGAGTATTGTAAATGTCCAAGAGCACTGTGGGAAATTGAAGAAAAAAAAACGTGGAATTAAGCAGACTCTGCCTGGAGCTGGCTGTCCGACCAAACTGAGCAACCGGGCAAGAAGGACCTTGCTCAGGGAGGGGACCAAAGAACCCAATGACCACTCTGACAGAACTACAGAGTTCCTTGGCTGAGATGGGAGAACCTGCCAGAAGGACAACAGTCTCTGCAGCACGTCACCAATCTGGGCTTTATGGGAGAGTGGCCAGATAGAAGACACTCCTGAGAAAAAGGTAAATGACAGCACGTCTGGAGTTTGCCAAAAGGCGTGTGAAAGATGAGACGAAAATGTAACTCTTTGGCCTGAATGTAAGGCACAACTCATCACCCAGGTAACACCATCCCTACCGTAAAGCATGGTGGTGACAGCATCATTCTACAGAGATGTTTCTCACCAGCAGGAGCTGGGAGACTGGTAAGGAGAGATGGAACAATGAATGGAGCCGAATAGAGGTAAATCCTGGATGAGAACCTGCTTCAGAGTGCAAACAACCTTAGACTGGAGGCATATATATTTACGTTCCAATAGGACAATGACCCACCAACATACAGCCAAAGCAACGTTGGAATGGCTTCAGAGTGTGAAAGACCTTGAGAGCAACAATGTGAAAGACCTTGAGAGCCCAGCCAAAGCCCGGACTTAAATCCCATTGAAAATCTGTGGAAAGGCTTGAAGATTGTTGTTCACCACCTACCCCCATCTAACTTAACAGAGCTGGAGGAAATCTGTAAGGAAGAATGGGAGAAAATACCCAAATCCAGATGTGCAAAGCTGATACAGACAAATCCAAGACGACTCATAGCTGCTACAGACATACCCAAGACGACTCAAAGCTGATACAGACATACCCAAGATGACTCAAAACTGCTACAGACATACCCAAAATGACTCAAAGCTGATACAGACATACCCAAGACGACTCAAAGCTGATACAGACATACCCGAGACGACTCAAAGCTGACACGGACATACCCAAGACAACTCAAAGCTGATACAGACATACTCAAGATGACTCATAGCTGATACAGACCTACCCAAGACGACTCATAGCTGATACAGACCTACCCAAGACGACTCAAAGCTGATACAGACATACCCAAGACGACTCAAAGCTGATACAGACATACCCAAGACGACTCAAAGCTGATACAGACATACCCAAGACGACTCAAAGCTGATACAGACATACCCAAGACGACTCAAAGCTGATACAGACATACCCAAGACGACTCAAAGCTGATACAGACAAACCCAAGATGACTCAAAGCTGATACAGACATACCCAAGACGACTCAAAGCTGATACAGACATACCCAAGACGACTCAAAGCTGATACAGACAAACCCAAGACGACTCAAAGCTGATACAGACAAACCCAAGACGACTCGACGCTGTAATCGCCACCGAAGGTGCTTCTACAAAGTATTGACTCAGTGGTGTGAATACTTATGTAAATAAGATATTTATTCTAAAGGATGTAACTAACTTGTTTCTCTGTACTTGAAAAGCATAATGTATGATGAGAGACACAGACAGACAGAAAGACAGTGAAGAATGTTTGACAACGACTTCACATCAATAATTTGATATAAACTGCCAACCGAGGAACTAGAAGCTGCTTCAAACACCTCCCTCAATAATAAAGGACAGCAATCAGATAGACATCATATTCTATCCCTGCTGGAAATGATCCCAAATACTTTCCAACTATTTTAGCCCGGGATGGATGGCTGCATAAAGTAAGCATGAAAGAGAGAAGAAAAAAAACATTCCCTTGTGTCCTTCTGAGCAGGGAATGGAAGGAACCACCATTTTTAATATCACTACTTCAAATAGTTATTCTATTCCAATGCAATATGAACGGACGGGAGGGAGGGAGGACGGGGGGGAGGGAGGACGGGAGGGAGGATGGGAGGGAGGGAGGATGGGAGGGAGGACAGGAGGGAGGGAGGGAGGGACGGGAGGGAGGGAGGGAGGGAGGACGGGAGGGAGGGAAGAAGGATTGAGGGAGGGAGGATGGGAGGGAGGATGGGAGGGAGGGAGGGAGGACAGGAGGGAAGAAGGATGGGAGGGAGGGAGAGTTCATTATACTTGACACACACACACACACACACACACACAAAGACACACTCTCTCTCTTTCTCCTTTTATTCAAACCCTCAGAAGCAGCCTCATTTTTTTTTATTTTTTTTTACACGGAAAGTCAAAAAGGAGACTTGAAGAAGGTCTGTTTAAAAGAAGAGAAGCCTGTTCCCAGAGAGTAGGGGGAAGCTTACAATGGTTAGACGATTTAATTGGTTAAAAGGAAAAGATTAAAGATTCCCTGACTCTATTCCATAAATAATAGATGTCTAATGTATTTGTAGTGACAGGGAGAGAGAGGCTGTTGTTTGGGGATGGGGGATGTTGAGTGGCAGAACGCTTCACATCTCTCTCTCTTCTCTCTCTCTCTTCTCTTTGCCTTCTTCTTTGTTTTCACACTGCGTGATATTCAAGCAGCATGAAAGGCAGAGAGGGAGCACACTTGCGGCTCAATTTGATCTTGCATCGCCGGAAATCAAACATCGCACATATAAAGAAGGGTTGCAACGCAAGGAGGAACTTTTTTGTGGGAAACCAAACTTTTTAACACTATGTTGTGTTAGTCGAGAGAGAGAATATGGTGTAATTCACACACACACACACACACACACACACACACACACACACACACACACACACACACACACAGAAACACACACACACACACACACACACACACACACACACACACACACACACACACACACACACACACACACACACACACACACAGAAACACACACACACAAACACACACACACACACACACACACAGAAACGCACAGAAACACACACAGAAACGCACAGAAACACACACACACTCACACACACACACACACACACACACACACACACACACACACACAGAAACACACACACACAAACACACACACACACACACACACACACACACACACACACACACACACACACACACATACACACACACACACACACACACACACACACACACACACACACACACACACACACACACACACACACACACACACACACACACACACACACACAGAAACACACACACACAAACACACACACACACACACACACACAGAAACGCACAGAAACACACACAGAAACGCACAGAAACACACACACACTCACACACACACACACACACACACACACACACACACAACCCCTCGCAGTATTAAAATACAAAGCCAGACAACTGCATACAAAACAAATAACCAAGACCACAATACATATTTTGGGATTTCAAGAAGATTGTTTAGATTACAGTGGGCTATGAAATAACAAGATGCCCTGGTAGAAAACTGAAATGCCAGGAGAGTAGATGTTGTTTTTCAGGAACAACCAAACTGCAGCGGCAAAAAAACAAACCAAAACAAAACATGGGAAATTCAAACTGCAGCAAATTATACTGCTCTGCTACACAACTTTCTATGGCATCTCACCCCTGAACTAAATTATGACATCTCACCCCCTGAACTAAATTATGACATCTCACCCCCTGAACTAAATTATGACATCTCACCCCCTGAACTAAATTATGACATCTCACCCCTCAACTAAAGTATGACATCTCACCCCTCAACTAAAGTATGACATCTCACCCCTCAACTAAATTATGACATCTCACCCCTCAACTAAATGATGACATCTCACCCCTCAACTAAATTATGACATCTGACCCCTCAACTAAATTATGACATCTCACCCATCAACTAAAATATGACATCTCACCCCTCAACTAAATGATGACATCTCACCCCTCAACTAAATGATGACATCTCACCCCTCAACTAAATGATGACATCTCACCCCTGAACTAAATTATGACATCTCACCCCTCAACTAAATTATGACATCTCACCCCTCAACTAAATGATGACATCTCACCCCTCAACTAAATGATGACATCTCACCCATCAACTAAAATATGACATCTCACCCCTCAACTAAATGATGACATCTCACCCCTCAACTAAATGATGACATCTCACCCCTCAACTAAATGATGACATCTCACCCCTGAACTAAATTATGACATCTCACCCCTCAACTAAATTATGACATCTCACCCCTCAACTAAATGATGACATCTCACCCCTCAACTAAATGATGACATCTCACCCCTGAACTAAATTATGACATCTCACCCCTCAACTAAATTATGACATCTCACCCCTGAACTAAATGATGACATCTCACCCCTGAACTAAATTATGACATCTCACCCCTCAACTAAATTATGACATCTCACCCCTCAACTAAATTATGACATCTCACCCCTGAACTAAATTATGACATCTCACCCCTCAACTAAATGATGACATCTCACCCCTCAACTAAATTATGACATCTCACCCCTCAACTAAATTATGGCATCTCACCCCTCAACTAAATTATGACATCTCACCCCTCAACTAAATGATGACATCTCACCCCTCAACTAAATTATGACATCTCACCCCTCAACTAAATTATGACATCTCACCCCTCAACTAAATTATGACATCTCACCCCTGAACTAAATTATGACATCTCACCCCTGAACTAAATTATGACATCTCACCCCTGAACTAAATTATGACATCTCACCCCTCAACAAAATTATGACATCTCACCCCCCAACTAAATTATGACATCTGACCCCTCAACTAAATTATGACATCTCACCCATCAACTAAATTATGACATCTCACCCCTCAACTAAATTATGACATCTCACCCCTCAACTAAATTATGACATCTCACCCTTCAACTAAATTATGACATCTCACCCCTCAACAAAATTATGACATCTCACCCCTCAACTAAATTATGACATCACCCCCCCAACTAAATTATGACATCACCCCCCCAACTAAATTATGACATCTCACCCCCCAACTAAATTATGACATCTCACCCCTGAACTAAATCATGACATCTCACCCCTCAACTAAATTATGACATCTCACCCCTCAACTAAATTATGACATCTCACCCCTCAACAAAATTATGACATCTCACCCCTGAACTAAATTATGACATCTCACCCCTCAACTAAATTATGACATCTCACCCCTGAACTAAATTATGACATCTCACCCCTCAACTAAATTATGACATCTGACCCCTCAACTAAATTATGACATCTCACCCATCAACTAAATTATGACATCTCACCCCTCAACTAAATTATGACATCTCACCCCTGAACTAAATTATGACATCTCACCCCTCAACTAAATTATGACATCTGACCCCTCAACTAAATTATGACATCACCCCCCCAACTAAATTATGACATCACCCCCCCAACTAAATTATGACATCTCACCCCTCAACTAAATTATGACATCTCACCCATCAACTAAATTATGACATCTCACCCCTGAACTAAATGATGACATCTCACCCCTGAACTAAATTATGACATCTCACCCCTCAACTAAATGATGACATCTCACCCCTGAACTAAATTATGACATCTCACCCCTCAACTAAATTATGACATCTCACCCCTGAACTAAATTATGACATCTCACCCCTCAACTAAATTATGACATCTCACCCCTCAACTAAATTATGACATCTCACCCCTGAACTAAATCATGACATCTCACCCCTGAACTAAATCATGACATCTCACCCCTCAACTAAATTATGACATCTCACCCCTCAACTAAATTATGACATCTCACCCCTCAACAAAATTATGACATCTCACCCCTGAACTAAATTATGACATCTCACCCCTCAACTAAATTATGACATCTCACCCCTGAACTAAATTATGACATCTCACCCCTCAACTAAATTATGACATCTGACCCCTCAACTAAATTATGACATCTCACCCATCAACTAAATTATGACATCTCACCCCTCAACTAAATTATGACATCTCACCCCTGAACTAAATTATGACATCTCACCCCTCAACTAAATTATGACATCTGACCCCTCAACTAAATTATGACATCACCCCCCCAACTAAATTATGACATCACCCCCCCAACTAAATTATGACATCTCACCCCTCAACTAAATTATGACATCTCACCCATCAACTAAATTATGACATCTCACCCCTGAACTAAATTATAACATCTCACCCCTCAACTAAATTATGACATCTCACCCCTCAACTAAATTATGACATCTCACCCCTCAACTAAATTATGACATCTCACCCCTGAACTAAATTATGACATCTCACCCCTCAACTAAATTATGACATCTCACCCCCCAACTAAATTATGACATCTGACCCCTCAACTAAATTATGACATCTCACCCATCAACTAAATTATGACATCTCACCCCTCAACTAAATTATGACATCTGACCCCTCAACTAAATTATGACATCTCACCCATCAACTAAATTATGACATCTCACCCCTCAACTAAATTATGACATCTCACCCCTCAACTAAATTATGACATCTCACCCCTCAACTAAATTATGACATCTCACCCCTCAACTAAATTATGACATCTCACCCCTCAACTAAATTATGACATCTGACCCCTCAACTAAATTATGAAATCTCACCCCTCAACTAAATTATGAAATCTCACCCCTCAACTAAATTATGACATCTCACCCCTCAACTAAATTATGACATCTGACCCCTCAACTAAATTATGAAATCTCACCCCTCAACTAAATTATGACATCTCACCCCTCAACTAAATTATGACATCTGACCCCTCAACTAAATGATGACATCACCCCCCCAACTAAATTATGACATCTCACCCCTCAACTAAATGATGACATCTCACCCCTGAACTAAATTATGACATCTCACCCCTCAACTAAATTATGACATCTCACCCCTGAACTAAATTATGACATCTCACCCCTCAACTAAATTATGACATCTCACCCCTGAACTAAATTATGACATCTCACCCCTCAACTAAATTATGACATCTCACCCCTCAACTAAATTATGACATCTCACCCCTGAACTAAATTATGACATCTCACCCCTCAACTAAATTATGACATCTCACCCCTCAACTAAATTATGACATCACCCCCCCAACTAAATTATGACATCACCCCCCCAACTAAATTATGACATCTCACCCCTCAACTAAATTATGACATCTCACCCATCAACTAAATTATGACATCTCACCCCTCAACTAAATGATGACATCTCACCCCTGAACTAAATTATGACATCTCACCCCTCAACTAAATTATGACATCTCACCCCTGAACTAAATTATGACATCTCACCCCTCAACTAAATTATGACATCTCACCCCTGAACTAAATTATGACATCTCACCCCTCAACTAAATTATGACATCTCACCCCTCAACTAAATTATGACATCTCACCCCTGAACTAAATTATAACATCTCACCCCTCAACTAAATTATGACATCTCACCCCTCAACTAAATTATGACATCTCACCCCTCAACTAAATTATGACATCTCACCCCTGAACTAAATTATGACATCTCACCCCTCAACTAAATTATGACATCTCACCCCCCAACTAAATTATGACATCTGACCCCTCAACTAAATTATGACATCTCACCCATCAACTAAATTATGACATCTCACCCCTCAACTAAATTATGACATCTCACCCCTCAACTAAATTATGACATCTCACCCCTCAACTAAATTATGACATCTCACCCCTCAACTAAATTATGACATCTCACCCCTCAACTAAATTATGACATCTGACCCCTCAACTAAATTATGACATCACCCCCCCCAACTAAATTATGACATCACCCCCTCAACTAAATTATGAAATCTCACCCCTCAACTAAATTATGACATCTGACCCCTCAACTAAATTATGACATCTCACCCCTCAACTAAATTATGACATCTCACCCCTCAACTAAATTATGACATCTCACCCCTCAACTAAATTATGACATCTGACCCCTCAACTAAATTATGAAATCTCACCCCTCAACTAAATTATGACATCTCACCCCTCAACTAAATTATGACATCTGACCCCTCAACTAAATTATGACATCACCCCCCCAACTAAATGATGACATCTCACCCCTCAACTAAATTATGACATCTCACCCATCAACTAAATTATGACATCTCACCCCTCAACTAAATGATGACATCTCACCCCTGAACTAAATTATGACATCTCACCCCTCAACTAAATTATGACATCTCACCCCTGAACTAAATTATGACATCTCACCCCTCAACTAAATTATGACATCTCACCCCTGAACTAAATTATGACATCTCACCCCTCAACTAAATTATGACATCTCACCCCTCAACTAAATTATGACATCTCACCCCTCAACTAAATTATGACATATCACCCCTCAACTAAATTATGACATCTCACCCCTCAACTAAATTATGAAATCTCACCCCTCAACTAAATTATGACATCTGACCCCTCAACTAAATTATGACATCTCACCCCTCAACTAAATTATGACATCTCACCCCTCAACTAAATTATGACATCTCACCCCTCAACTAAATTATGACATCTGACCCCTCAACTAAATTATGAAATCTCACCCCTCAACTAAATTATGACATCTGACCCCTCAACTAAATTATGACAAGGAATCTCACTCCACAACTAAAACCCAGAGTGCACAATTCATTTGTTGTGACAGGTTTTGAAAAGGGGACAAGAAAAAGTACAGAGTCATGATACTGCTGATTAGTATATTATATTGATTATGGATGTAAACAAACATCATAGATCAGTGTTGAACAGCAGAGGACCAGTCTGTCACAATGCATTGTCAGTGTAATGGACGACTAATGAAGTGATCAGTCTGTCACAATGCATTGTCAGTGTAATGAATGACTAATGAAGTCCCAATTTGTTCACTTGTTTATTTTGTTTATTTATTATTTGTTTCATTCTCTTCTCCCCTCAAGATTCATCTATTGTGTTACTTTTTGGTTGAACATTTCCTTCTATTCTGTGGCGTAACACGGAACCCAAACCACGCCACACGAGCGGTGTAGTCAGCCTGTTGCCTTGGGATGACAAAGGGAAGTGATGTCATCGATGCGCAATAATCTCTGAATGCTTCCTTTCCTCCTTAGCGCTCATCCACTCCTCCTCCTCTCCTCCTCATCCACCCCTCTCCTCATCCACTCCTCCTCCTCTCCTCCTCCTCCACCTCTCCCTTAATTTCATTCCCAATGTCACAACAATGAAGAACTGTACTATTGTGATGCTGCCTGCGACGATAGAGGAGGAGAAGAGGAGAAGAGAGAGGGATGAGAGGAGAGAGGGATGAGAGCAGAGAGGGATGAGAGCAGAGAGGGATGAGAGGAGAGAGGATAGTCGAGGAAAGAGGGATGAGAGGAGAGAGGGATGAGACGAGAGAGGGATGAGAGGAGAGAGGGATGAGAGGAGAGAGGGATGAGAGGAGAGAGGGAAGAGAGGAGAGAGGATAGTTGAGGAGAGAGGGATGAGAGGAGAGAGGATAGTTGAGGAGAGAGGTATGAGAGGAGAGAGGGATGAGAGGAGAGAGGGAAGAGAGGAGAGAGGATAGTTGAGGAGAGAGGGATGAGAGGAGAGAGGGATGAGAGGAGAGAGGGAAGAGAGGAGAGAGGATAGTTGAGGAGAGAGGGATGAGAGGAGAGAGGATAGTTGAGGAGAGAGGGATGAGAGGAGAGAGGATAGTTGAGGAGAGAGGGATGAGAGGAGAGAGGGATGAGAGGAGAGAGGGAAGAGAGGAGAGAGGGAAAGCATTATGGCCTGGCCTGTTAGGGCCCTGGGCTGCAGGCTGGTGGAGGGGGAGGGAAGGGAGGCCCAGTGTAGGTTACATGTTTTTGAAACAGGTTGGCAGAAGTGACATGGGTGGTGTGTGTGGGTGAGTGGTTGAGTGTGTGTGTTTTTGTGTGTGTGTCAGGGAGAGAGGAGGGATAGCGTATGGTGAGGCCGAGAGAGAGTCAAGTGAGTGCCTATGGGTGTCAGTGTGTGTGTGTGTGTGTGTGTGTGTGTGTGTGTGTGTGTGTGTGTGTGTGTGTGTGTGTGTGTGTGTGTGTGTGTGTGTGTGTGTGTGTGTGTGTGTGTGAGTCAAGTTAGTGTGTGTGTGTGTGTGTGTGTGTGTGTGTGTGTGTGTGTGTGTGTGTGTGTGTGTGTGTGTGTGTGTGTGTGTGTGTGTGTGTGTGTGTGTGTGTGTCAGTGAGGACGTCTATTCATTCCTGGGGTCAAACGCTCGAAATCTAGCAACGTGAGTCGCCCAAGAGCCTCAGCTGGGCTGGCATGGCAGCTGATCTCACAAGCCTCAGTGGGGCTGTCTGAAAGAGGCAGGATCGAGCTCCCAGCCTGCGGGGGAGTAAGATGGGGGGGGGGGGGGGGGTCACTTCACGTGAGCCAGCACTGAGAAGAGAAGCGGGCTGCCACTCTCTGTCACTCGCTGCACGCCATATATTCTGCTGCCCAGAAACTAGAAAGCAGAGCTGAGCTGAGTGGAGTGGAAAAGGAGGAGAAGGGAGGGGGGGAGGTCAACAGTACTGGGCGACCACCAAAAAATAATAATAATTAACTGGGGAAAACAGAGAGACACCCAACATAAAGACAACACAGAGAAATACAGTGCGGGAAACATCGCTCCAGTGCTCCATGTCCTTTCCAACCGCTTCTCCCTCACCAGAAGAAAACAAATGCTTTCCATATTGACTCCATTCACTAAAATAATCACTTAATAACCATCTATACTGGTGACTACTTGGGTCCTACCATTTGGTTTTGAAGTATTGAAATCAAACCATATGATTTGAATTAAAAATATTTCAATAAACAACATGAAAAGATGCCTGTAATAAGAAGACATCGTTTTAAATAGGCACGTCGTATTATACAGCATATACATCTCTGAAGAGGTCAGGAGACGGACAGGAAGCACAAGAAGGAACTAAAATTCATTATTTAGGATATATTATTAGCCTATTATTTCGAGGTGATAGCCTTCAGTAAACTGTGAACTAGGCTGGTAAGGATATGATCCGTTTCAGGAAGCTGGGCGTATGGAAACGCACGTTTACAGGAGAGACATTTGAAAAGAAAAATTCCCCCATCTGTAAATACGAATAAAATATTTCAATTAAGAGTGTAGATTTTTTTTAGCCACGGAAAAAGTCGGGAACCTTCCCCCATGATTGGCTGAGATAATGGATGGGCTGGACATGCCGGGAGATGAGTTTGGAATGGTCTGCCATGTAGCAGGCTTCTGTCTATAACGTGAGCTGCTCAGTACGTGTTGATAATCCACGCTACCGCAGCTTTTAATTTTAAAGATATAACGTTAGCCATCGAGAAATACACATTTTTTTGCTATTTTTCTCTTCAACATTGATGCCCTGAATCAACAGGGCAGTTGGGAACCGGAGTGATGGGCTACATTCCACACGCCACGGAACCAGTTGGGAACCGGAGTGATGGGCTACATTACACACGCCACGGAACCAGTTGGGAACCGGAGTGATGGGCTACATTACACACGCCACGGAACCAGTTGGGAACCGGAGTGATGGGCTACATTACACACGCCACGGAACCAGTTGGGAACCGGAGTGATGGGCTACATTACACACGCCACGGAACCAGTTGGGAACCGGAGTGATGGGCTACATTACACACGCCACGGAACCAGTTGGGAACCGGAGTGATGGGCTACATTACACACGCCACGGAACCAGTTGGGAACCGGAGTGATGGGCTACATTCCACACGCCACGGAACCAGTTGGGAACCGGAGTGATGGGCTACATTACACACGCCACGGAACCAGTTGGGAACCGGAGTGATGTGCTACATTACACACGCCACGGAACCAGTTGGGAACCGGAGTGATGGGCTACATTCCACACGCCACGGAACCAGTTGGGAACCGGAGTGATGGGCTACATTCCACACGCCACGGAACCAGTTGGGAACCGGAGTGATGGGCTACATTCCACACGCCACGGAACCAGTTGGGAACCGGAGTGATGGGCTACATTACACACGCCACGGAACCAGTTGGGAACCGGAGTGATGGGCTACATTCCACACGCCACGGAACCAGTTGGGAACCGGAGTGATGGGCTACATTACACACGCCACGGTCAGTGGGAACCAGTTGGGAACCGGAGTGATGGGCTACATTCCACACGCCACGGAACCAGTTGGGAACCGGAGTGATGGGCTACATTACACACGCCACGGAACCAGTTGGGAACCGGAGTGATGGGCTACATTCCACACGCCACGGAACCAGTTGGGAACCGGAGTGATGGGCTACATTACACACGCCACGGTCAGTGGGAACCAGTTGGGAACCGGAGTGATGGGCTACATTCCACACGCCACGGAACCAGTTGGGAACCGGAGTGATGGGCTACATTCCACACGCCACGGAACCAGTTGGGAACCGGAGTGATGGGCTACATTCCACACGCCACGGAACCAGTTGGGAACCGGAGTGATGGGCTACATTCCACACACCACGGAACCAGTTGGGAACCGGAGTGATGGGCTACATTCCACACGCCACAGAACCAGTTGGGAACCGGAGTGATGTGCTACATTACACACGCCACGGAACCAGTTGGGAACCGGAGTGATGGGCTACATTCCACACGCCACGGAACCAGTTGGGAACCGGAGTGATGGGCTACATTCCACACGCCACAGAACCAGTTGGGAACCGGAGTGATGTGCTACATTACACACGCCACGGAACCAGTTGGGAACCGGAGTGATGGGCTACATTCCACACGCCACGGAACCAGTTGGGAACCGGAGTGATGGGCTACATTACACACGCCACGGAACCAGTTGGGAACCGGAGTGATGGGCTACATTACACATGCCACGGAACCAGTTGGGAACCGGAGTGATGGGCTACATTACACACGCCGCGGAACCAGTTGGGAACCGGAGTGACTTGACCCCATGTTGGCCAAACAAGATGTAACTACAAACAAAACAGAGGTAAATGGTTCTGGTTTGCCGTGAAAAGTTCATCCATGTTTACGGGGGTAAGAGTCTAGCTACATTTCCAGATATTATACGTTTCTAATTTAGTCAGAAATTCCATTTGCATTGCAAGTTAAAAGCCTACTGTTAGATAGCTAGCTAACATTACGCGTATGATCTGTGTAGGCATATAAGTAGAAATCCCATTTGCATTGCTAGTTATAGCCTAATTGTAGCTAGCTAGGTAACATTGAACCTTGTTGGTTAGCTTTAGCTACCTGCCGATTCATACTACAGCTGTGACAATACATTTTGTATTGGTAGTAGTATGAGTTGGGGTTACCCCGGTTCATTGTTTAGCTAGCTAGCTACATGTCTAAACAAAAGACTCCACTTCGCCAGATGATTACATGAGCCATCAATTTAGCCAGATGTAGCTGGGGGGGATTACAGCCATCTATGTGTACATGTCTAGACGATAGAGACCCCTCCACTTAGCCAGATGTAGCTGGGGGGGATTACAGCCATCTATGTGTACATGTCTAGACGATAGAGACCCCTCCACTTAGCTAGATGTAGCTGGGGGGATTACAGCCATCCATCTATGTGTACATGTCTAGACGATAGAGACCCCTCCACTTAGCTAGATGTAGCTGGGGGTGATTACAGCCATCTATGTGTACATGTCTAGACGATAGAGACCCCCCCACTTAGCTAGATGTGTCTAGTGGTTGGTTATAACATTTCTTTCACATGACCCATCAATTTAGACAACAGTGTGTCTGGGTAAGCATTATCTAGTAATTATACAATATTTTTTATCTGGACACTTTCTGTTTTTGATATTGCTGCTATGCAAGTAATCATTTCACTGTACCATTTATACCTTCTTCTGTATCCTGTGCAAGTGACAAACAAACTTAGATTTGATTTGATATAGTGTTTGTTTAACAGAGACGGTAATGTGAAGAACAACATGACCTGCATCAAGGTCAGATTAGGATAAAGGCCAAGGACTAGATAAATGTGTATTTTTACCTGGAGTTTTTCCTTATTGTAGTCTACTACTTTCACTACTTTTAGTCTTGAAATCTGTATTTGTTTTAGTCCATGGCCTCACATGTGAATCCTTTAAAGAGATGGGTGGGGCTGAGGCTTAAGAGGGTGTGAACGATGCTGAATGGGTGGAGACAAAGAAGAGCTCTCCAGTAGGTTTGCCCAAAGAAATTCACGGGCCATTTTCTTTCAAAGCATAATTACTTTGGGACAGTGGAATTGAGAAGGAGATGGGACAGTGGAATTGAGAAGGAGATGGGACAGTGGAATTGAGAAGGAGATGGGACAGTGGATATGAGAAGGAGATGGGACAGTGGAGATGAGAAGGAGATGGGACAGTGGAATTGAGAAGGAGATGGGACAGTGGATATGAGAAGGAGATGGGACAGTGGAATTGAGAAGGAGATGGGACAGTGGATATGAGAAGGAGATGGGACAGTGGAGTTGAGAAGGAGATGGGACAGTGGATATGAGAAGGAGATGGGACAGTGGAGATGAGAAGGAGATGGGACAGTGGAGATGATAAGGAGATGGGACAGTGGATATGAGAAGGAGATGGGACAGTGGATATGAGAAGGAGATGGGACAGTGGATATGAGAAGGAGATGGGACAGTGGATATGAGAAGGAGATGGGACAGTGGAGTTGAGACGGAGATGGGACAGTGGATATGAGAAGGAGATGGGACAGTGGAGATGAGAAGGAGATGGGACAGTGGATATGAGAAGGAGATGGGACAGTGGATATGAGAAGGAGATGGGACAGTGGAGATGAGAAGGAGATGGGACAGTGGATATGAGAAGGAGATGGGACAGTGGATATGAGAAGGAGATGGGACAGTGGATATGAGAAGGAGATGGGACAGTGGATATGAGAAGGAGATGGGACAGTGGATATGAGAAGGAGATGGGACAGTGGAGATGAGAAGGAGATGGGACAGTGGAGTTGAGAAGGAGATGGGACAGTGGATATGAGAAGGAGATGGGACAGTGGAGTTGAGAAGGAGATGGGACAGTGGAGATGAGAAGGAGATGGGACAGTGTAGATGAGAAGGAGATGGGACAGTGGAGATGAGAAGAAGATGGGACAGTGGATATGAGAAGACGATGGGACAGTGGATATGAGAAGGAGATGGGACAGTGGGGGGAATCAAATGGGCATAGGAGTAGGGAGAGTGGAGTAGGGAGGGTGGAGTAGGGAGGGTGAAGTAGGGAGAGAGGAGTAGGGAGAGAGAGGAGTTGGGAGGGTGAAGTAGGGAGAGAGGAGTTGGGAGGGTGGAGTAGGGAGGGTGGAGTAGGGAGAGAGGAGTAGGGAGAGAGAGGAGTTGGGAGGGTGGAGTAGGGAGAGAGAGGAGTAGGGAGAGTGGAGTAGGGAGAGAGGAGTTGGGAGGGTGGAAGTGTGAGGGAGGAGTTTTGAGGGTGAAGTAGGGAGAGAGGAGTAGGGAGAAAGGAGAAAGGAGTAGGGAGGGTGAAGTAGGGAGAAAGGAGTAGGGAGAGAGGAGTAGGGAGGGTGAAGTAGGGAGAAAGGAGTAGGGAGAGAGGAGTAGGGAGAGAGGAGTAGGGAGGGTGAAGTAGGGAGAAAGGAGTAGGGAGAGAGGAGTAGGGAGAGATGAGTTGGGAGAGAGGAGTTGGGAGGGTGGAAGTGTGAGGGAGGAGTTTTGAGGGTGAAGTAGGGAGAGAGGAGTTGGGAGGGTGGAGTAGGGAGGGTGAAGTAGGGAGAAAGGAGTAGGGAGAGAGGAGTAGGGAGAGATGAGTTGGGAGAGAGGAGTAGGGAGGGTGGAAGTGTGAGGGAGGAGTTTTGAGGGTGATGGGGAATACGTCGAGGCGGCACAGAGGTTAAAACATTTCTACTCCGACACATTCCACTAGTAATGTTATGACACACACAAGTAACAGCATCTACATCTGAAAGAAAAGTCACTCCTCAGAGTTTGCCGAGGGCGACTAACTGACTAACTGAGTAATATGCAAATGCAGTCAACCAGAGTATCTAGGACAATGCACAAAGCTGTCTGAAAGAAGCAAGCCCATTTAATACATTAACTTGGGAGGGAGCTTTCATTGTCTTTTAAAGAAATACACACATCGGCATTAGAGCACGCCTCTGTGGGCTCAAACTTTTCCTCTGACCCAATTACCTCGGTTAATGTTCCTCTGACTCGCTCCTCCCTTCCTCTGACTAAGTAGCTTCAGCTAGCTGCTCGCTCTGTCTGTCCTTACAGTAGCTAGCTGCTCGCTGTCTGTCCTTACAGTAGCTAGCTGCTCTCTCTGTCTGTCCTTACAGTAGCTAGCTGCTCACTCTGTCTGTCCTTACAGTAGCTAGCTGCTCTCTCTGTCTGTCCTTACAGTAGCTAGCTGCTCACTCTGTCTGTCCTTACAGTAGCTAGCTGCTCTCTCTGTCTGTCCTTACAGTAGCTAGCTGCTCACTCTGTCTGTCCTTACAGTAGCTAGCTGCTCTCTCTGTCTGTCCTTACAGTAGCTAGCTGCTCCCTCTGTCTGTCCTTGCAGTAGCTACCTGCTCACTCTGTCTGTCCTTACAGTAGCTAGCTGCTCGCTGTCTGTCCTTACAGTAGCTAGCTGCTCTGTCTGTCCTTACAGTAGCTAGCTGCTCTCTCTGTCTGTCCTTACAGTAGCTACCTGCTCACTCTGTCTGTCCTTACAGTAGCTAGCTGCTCCCTCTCTCTCCCCTTACAGTAGCTAGCTGCTCACTCTGTCTGTCCTTACAGTAGCTAGCTGCTCCCTCTCTCTCCCCTTACAGTAGCTAGCTGCTCTCTCTGTCTGTCCTTACAGTAGCTAGCTGCTCTCTCTGTCTGTCCTTACAGTAGCTAGCTGCTCGCTCGGTCTGTCCTTACAGTAGCTAGCTGCTCTGTCTGTCTGTCCTTACAGTAGCTAGCTGCTCCCTCTGTCTGTCCTTACAGTAGCTAGCTGCTCACTCTCTCTCCCCTTACAGTAGCTAGCTGCTCTCTCTGTCTGTCCTTATAGTAGCTAGCTGCTCGCTCTGTCTGTCCTTATAGTAGCTAGCTGCTCCCTCTCTCTCCCCTTACAGTAGCTAGCTGCTCCCTCTCTCTCCCCTTACAGTAGCTAGCTGCTCCCTCTCTCTCCCCTTACAGTAGCTAGCTGCTCCCTCTCTCTCCCCTTACAGTAGCTAGCTGCTCCCTCTCTCTCCCCTTACAGTAGCTAACTGCTCCCTCTCTCTTCCCTTACAGTAGCTAGCTGCTCCCTCTCTCTCCCCTTACAGTAGCTAGCTGCTCCCTCTCTCTCCCCTTACAGTAGCTAGCTGCTCCCTCTCTCTCCCCTTACAGTAGCTAGCTGCTCCCTCTCTCTCCCCTTATAGTAGCTAGCTGCTCCCTCTCTCTCCCCTTACAGTAGCTAACTGCTCCCTCTCTCTCCCCTTACAGTAGCTAGCTGCTCCCTCTCTCTCCCCTTACAGTAGCTAGCTGCTCCCTCTCTCTCCCCTTATAGTAGCTAGCTGCTCCCTCTCTCTTCCCTTACAGTAGCTAGCTGCTCCCTCTCTCTCCCCTTACAGTAGCTAGCTGCTCCCTCTCTCTCCCCTTACAGTAGCTAGCTGCTCCCTCTCTCTCCCCTTACAGTAGCTACTGTAGCTAGCTGGGACATTTTGAAACTCTTCCAAGATTCTTGATGAATATTTTATGTGTGGTGTTGTCTTATAAATGATGAGGTTTCTTCCTGCTGACATTATCAGGTTAAAAGTCTCCATTCTCTAACCACTCTTCTCATCAAACAAAGACTATAGAACAGAACGGGAGAAGAGGAGAAGCTCTCAAGAGTGTTTGTAACGGGTGTCGTCGTCTGAAGAGGAAGAATCGGACCAAAGCGCAGCGTGGTAAGTGTTCATGACTTTTATTGAACTGAACACTGGAACAAAATAACAAAGAGAATAAACGAAACCGAAACAGTCCTGTCAAGTGCAGAAAACACTAAACAGAAAATAAACTACCCACAAAACACAGGTGGGAAAATGCTACCTAAGTATGGTTCCCAATCAGAGACAACGATAGACAGCTGTCCCTGATTGACAACCATACCCGGCCAAAACAAAGAAATACAACACATAGAAAAATGAACATAGAATGCCCACCCAAATCACACCCTGACCAAACCAAAATAGAGACATAAAAAGCTCTCTAAGGTCAGGGCGTGACAGTGTTAAAAAGTTATGTAAAGTTACGAATGACGACCACCACGAACCTTCAACTGAGTTCTGAGTTCTTGGTATTAAAAAATCTCTGAAAAATACTGATAGTGATCATTAATAGTGATCATTAAACTAAATCATTAAATTAAACTATCAACAGTAATGACGTAAAGATTTTACGATCAAATGTAATTTTCTACAACAACAAAAAACTACTCAGCCCTCGTTGAGATTTGATATGTTAAAATATGAACCTAAGACACGGCAGTACATTTCAGAGTGGCTGTACACCTACAGAAGAGAGTAAAGTATCATTATAATACAGAGCACCTCAACCTTTTCAATGATTCACCTAGGTGTCCTGGTTTGGGTCTGAACACAACCGTTGTGACAGTAGATAGACAGAGTGTGAGTTGTGACAGTAGACAGAGTGAGTTGTGACAGTAGACAGACAGAGTGTGAGTTGTGACAGTAGACAGAGTGAGTTGTGACAGTAGATAGACAGAGAGTGAGTTGTGACAGCAGACAGAGTGAGTTGTGACAGTAGATATACAGAGTGAGTTGTGACAGTAGATAGACAGAGTGAGTTGTGACAGTAGACAGACAGAGAGTGAGTTGTGACAGCAGACAGAGTGAGTTGTGACAGTAGATAGACAGAGTGTGAGTTGTGACAGTAGATAGACAGAGTGTGAGTTGTGACAGTAGATAGAGAGAGTTGTGACAGTAGATAGAAAGAGAGTGAGTTGTGACAGTGGATAGGCATAGTGTGAGTTGTGACAGTAGATATACAGAGTGTGAGTTGTGACAGTAGATAGAGAGAGTTGTGACAGTAGATAGAAAGAGAGTGAGTTGTGACAGTAGACAGACAGAGAGTGAGTTGTGACAGTAGATAGACATAGTGTGAGTTGTGACAGTAGATAGAGAGAGTTGTGACAGTAGATAGACAGAGTGTGAGTTGTGACAGTAGATAGACAGAGAGTGAGTTGTGACAGTAGATAGAGAGAGTTGTGACAGTAGATAGACAGAGAGTGAGTTGTGACAGTAGATAGACAGAGTGTGAGTTGTGACAGTAGATAGACAGAGTGTGAGTTGTGATAGTAGATACAGAGTGCGTTGTGACAGTAGATATACCGAGTGAGTTGTGACAGTAGACAGAGTGAGTTGTGACAGTAGAGAGACAGAGTGTGAGTTATGACAGTAGACATACAGAGTGAGTTGTGACAGTAGATATACAGAGTGAGTTGTGACAGTAGATAGAGAGAGTTGTGACAGTAGATAGACATAGTGTGAGTTGTGACAGTAGATAGACAGAGTGTGAGTTGTGACAGTAGATATACAGAGTGAGTTGTGACAGTAGATAGACAGAGTGTGAGTTGTGACAGTAGATAGACAGAGTGAGTTGTGACAGTAGATAGACAGAGAGTGAGTTGTGACAGTAGACAGACAGAGAGTGAGTTGTGACAGTAGACAGACATAGTGTGAGTTGTGACAGTAGATAGACATAGTGTGAGTTGTGACAGTAGATAGACAGAGAGTGAGTTGTGACAGTAGACAGACAGAGAGTGAGTTGTGACAGTAGACAGAGTGAGTTGTGACAGTAGATAGACAGTGTGAGTTGTGACAGTACATTTACATTTACATTTAAGTCATTTAGCAGACACTCTTATCCAGAGCGACTTACAAACAGTAGATAGACATAGTGTGAGTTGTGACAGTAGATAGACAGAGTGAGTTGTGACAGTAGACAGACAGAGAGTGAGTTGTGACAGTAGACAGACAGAGAGTGAGTTGTGACAGTAGACAGAGTAAGTTGTGACAGTAGATAGACAGAGTGTGAGTTGTGACAGTAGATAGACAGAGTGTGAGTTGTGACAGTAGATAGAGAGAGTTGTGACAGTAGATATACATAGTGTGAGTTGTGACAGTAGATAGACAGAGAGTGAGTTGTGACAGTAGACAGACAGAGAGTGAGTTGTGACAGTAGACAGACAGAGAGTGAGTTGTGACAGTAGACAGACAGTGTGAGTTGTGACAGTAGATAGAGAGAGAGAGTTGTGACAGTAGATAGAGAGAGTTGTGACAGTAGATAGACAGAGAGTGAGTTGTGACAGTAGATAGACAGAGTGTGAGTTGTGACAGTAGATAGACAGAGTGTGAGTTGTGACAGTAGATAGACAGAGTGTGAGTTGTGATAGTAGATAGACAGAGTGCGTTGTGACAGTAGATATACATAGTGAGTTGTGACAGTAGACAGAGTGAGTTGTGACAGTAGAGAGACAGAGTGTGAGTTGTGACAGTAGATAGACAGAGTGTGAGTTGTGACAGTAGATAGACAGAGTGCGTTGTGACAGTAGATAGACAGGGTGTGAGTTGTGACAGTAGATATACAGAGTGAGTTGTGACAGTAGATAGAGAGAGTGAGTTGTGACAGTAGATAGACAGAGTGTGAGTTGTGACAGTAGATATACATAGTGAGTTATGACAGTAGACATACAGAGTGAGTTGTGACAGTAGATATACAGAGTGAGTTGTGACAGTAGATAGAGAGAGTTGTGACAGTAGATAGACATAGTGTGAGTTGTGACAGTAGATAGACAGAGTGAGTTGTGACAGTAGATAGACAGAGTGTGAGTTGTGACAGTAGATAGACATAGTGTGAGTTGTGACAGTAGATAGACAGAGAGTGAGTTGTGACAGTAGATATACAGAGTGAGTTGTGACAGTAGATAGACAGAGTGTGAGTTGTGACAGTAGATAGACATAGTGTGAGTTGTGACAGTAGATAGACATAGTGTGAGTTGTGACAGTAGATAGACAGAGAGTGAGTTGTGACAGTAGACAGACAGAGAGTGAGTTGTGACAGTAGACAGAGTGAGTTGTGACAGTAGATAGACAGTGTGAGTTGTGACAGTACATTTACATTTACATTTAAGTCATTTAGCAGACACTCTTATCCAGAGCGACTTACAAACAGTAGATAGACATAGTGTGAGTTGTGACAGTAGATAGACAGAGTGAGTTGTGACAGTAGACAGACAGAGAGTGAGTTGTGACAGTAGACAGACAGAGAGTGAGTTGTGACAGTAGATAGACAGAGTGTGAGTTGTGACAGTAGATAGACAGAGTGTGAGTTGTGACAGTAGATAGACAGAGTGTGAGTTGTGACAGTAGATAGAGAGAGTTGTGACAGTAGATATACATAGTGTGAGTTGTGACAGTAGATAGACAGAGAGTGAGTTGTGACAGTAGACAGACAGAGAGTGAGTTGTGACAGTAGACAGACAGAGAGTGAGTTGTGACAGTAGACAGACAGAGAGTGAGTTGTGACAGTAGATAGACAGAGTGTAAGTTGTGACAGTAGATAGAGTGTGAGTTGTGACAGTAGATAGAGAGAGTTGTGACAGTAGATAGACAGAGTGTGAGTTGTGACAGTAGATAGACAGAGAGTGAGTTGTGACAGTAGACAGACAGAGAGTGAGTTGTGACAGTAGACAGAGTGAGTTGTGACAGTAGATAGACATAGTGTGAGTTGTGACAGTAGATAGACAGTGTGAGTTGTGACAGTAGATAGAGTGAGTTGTGACAGTAGAGATAGTGAGTTGTGACAGTAGACAGAGTGAGTTGTGACAGTAGACAGAGTGAGTTGTGACAGTAGATAGAGTGAGGTGTGACAGTAGACAGAGTGAGTTGTGACAGTAGACAGAGTGAGTTGTGACAGCAGACAGAGTGAGTTGTGACAGTAGATATACAGAGTGAGTTGTGACAGTAGACAGACAGAGAGTGAGTTGTGACAGTAGACAGAGTGAGTTGTGACAGTAGATAGACAGAGTGTGAGTTGTGACAGTAGATAGAGTGAGTTGTGACAGTAGATAGACAGAGAGTGAGTTGTGACAGTAGATAGACATAGTGAGTTGTGACAGTAGATAGACATAGTGTGAGTTGTGACAGTAGATAGACACAGTGTGAGTTGTGACAGTAGATAGACATAGTGTGAGTTGTGACAGTAGATAGACATAGTGTGAGTTGTGACAGTAGATAGACAGTGTGAGTTGTGACAGTAGATAGAGAGAGAGAGTTGTGACAGTAGATAGAGAGAGTTGTGACAGTAGATATACAGAGAGTGAGTTGTGACAGTAGATAGTGTGAGTTGTGACAGTAGACAGACAGGGAGTTGTGATAGTAGACAGACAGGGAGTTGTGACAGTAGATAGAGTGTGAGTTGTGACAGTAGACAGACAGGGAGTTGTGACAGTAGACAGACAGGGAGTTGTGATAGTAGACAGACAGGGAGTTGTGACAGTAGACAGACAGGGAGTTGTGATAGTAGACAGACAGGGAGTTGTGACAGTAGATAGAGTGTGAGTTGTGACAGTAGACAGACAGGGAGTTGTGACAGTAGACAGACAGGGAGTTGTGACAGTAGATAGACATAGTGTGAGTTGTGACAGTAGATAGACATAGTGTGAGTTGTGACAGTAGACAGACAGAGTGTGTATGTTCTCGTGTAGCAGAGCTACAGCCCAGGACAAAGCTGTGGTTGAGGCAAAATGGCTCCCTATTCGATACTACTTTTGACCAGGACCAGTGCACCATATAAGGGAATAGGGTGCCGTTTGGGTCTCAGGCTGTGTGATTGGCTCCCTGTTTCCTTTTAGAACAGAAGGCAGAAGAACACAGGACACCTACGCAGAACCTAAGTGGATTAGATATGACAGATGATGACATTGAAAGAAAAGGTTTCAATCTACTCTCTCTCCCTCTCTCTCTCTCCCTCCCTCCCTCTCTCTCGCTCTCTCCCTCCCTCCCTCCCTCCCTCTCTCGCTCTCTCCCTCCCTCCCTCTCTCTCTCCCTTCCTCTCTCTCTCTCTCTCTCCCTTCCTCTCTCTCTCTCTCTCCCTTCCTCTCTCTCTCTCCCTCTCTCTCCCTCCCTCCCTCTCTCTCTCTCACTCTCTCTCTCTCCCTCTATCTCCCTCCCTCTCTATGACAGTAACAGTACTGACCTTACTGTACCATATTGTATTACTGACAGTAACAGTACTGACCTTACTGTACCATATTGTATTACTGACAGTAACAGTACTGACAGTAACAGTACTGACAGTAACACTAGAGGAGGGGTCTGAGTTGGAGCCTCTGATGCTAAACGTTCCTCCTGACATCACTGAAACAGACTGTAATGGTAATTTTAGTTTAATTCAACCCTCTGGACCAATAGAAACCCACAATAGACTGATTTAAATTAGGAGCTCAAAGACATTAGCTACTGTAGCGACACCAATACACTTTGTTATAGAGAAAGAGAGGGAGGGAAGGAGAGAGAAAACGAGAGAGGGAAGGAGAAAGAGAGAGAGAGGGGGAGATAGGGAAAGAGAGAGAAAGAGAGAGAGAGAGAGAGAGCAAGAAGGAGGGAGGTAGAGAGAGAGGGAAGACAAAGAGAGAGATCAGGTAGGAGGTAGAGAGAAAGACAGAGAGAGAGAGAATAAAGGGCGAAAGAGAGACAGGAGAGAGAGAGAGAGAGACAGAGACAGAGACAGAGACAGAGAGAGAGAGAGAGAGAGAGAGAGAGAGAGAGAGAGAGAGAGAGAAAGAAAAAAAAAGAAAGAAAGAAAGAAAGGACAGAGAGAGAGAAGAGAAAGAGATCATCAGAGAGTCCCATTCTGATTAATCTAGTTAATTACTAGCCCTGGGGTCCTCTCCTCCGCTCGCCCTCTTCCCCCTTGTGCCCTTCCTTCCCAAAGAAGAGCCGTAAAATGTCATCAGATTCATTGTAATTACAGAGTTACAGAGCTCCTCTGTTCTGAGGCCTGTTCTCCCCTAGCCCCCCAAGCCCTAGCTCTACACTCCACATCATCCCTCTGATCTGAGACCTGTTCTCCCCTAGCCCCCCAAGCCCTGACTCTACACTCCACATCATCCCTCTGATCTGAGACCTGTTCTCCCCTAGCCCCCCAAGCCCTGGCTCTACACTCCACATCATCCCTCTGATCTGAGACCTGTTCTCCTCTAGCCCCCCAAGCCCTGGCTCTACACTCCACATCATCCCTCTGATCTGAGACCTGTTCTCCTCTAGCCCACCAAGCCCTGGCTCTACACTCCACATCATCCCTCTGATCTGAGACCTGTTCTCCCCTAGCCCCCCAAGCCCTGACTCTACACTCCACAGCATCTCTCTGATCTGAGGCCTGTTCTCCCCTAGCCCCCCAAGCCCTGGCTCTACACTCCACAGCATCTCTCTGATCTGAGGCCTGTTCTCCCCTAGCCCCCCAAGCCCTGGCTCTACACTCCACATCATCCCTCTGATCTGAGGCCTGTTCTCCCCTAGCCCCCCAAGCCCTGGCTCTACACTCCACATCATCCCTCTGATCTGAGACCTGTTCTCCCCTAGCCCCCCAAGCCCTGACTCTACACTCCACAGTATCTCTCTGATCTGAGACCTGTTCTCCCCTAGCCCCCCAAGCCCTGGCTCTACACTCCACATCATCCCTCTGATCTGAGGCCTGTTCTCCCCTAGCCCCCCAAGCCCTGGCTCTACACTCCACATCATCCCTCTGATCTGAGGCCTGTTCTCCCCTAGCCCCCCAAGCCCTGACTCTACACTCCACATCATCCCTCTGATCTGAGGTCTGTTCTCCCCTAGCCCCCCAAGCCCTGGCTCCACAGGCTACTTCCCAAATGTCACACCATTCCCTATATAGTGCACTTTTTTTTGTCATTAATTTGACATGTTTCTTTATTTGTTTTTGGCCCATATTTCTCTGATCAAAAGTAGTGTACTATATAGGGTGTAAACGGTGTCAAATGGCTAGCTAGTTAGCGGTGGTGCGCGCTAATAGCGTTTCAATCGGTGACGTCACTCGCTCTGAGACCTTGAAGTAGTTGTTCCCCTTGCTCTGCAAGGTCCGCGGCTTTTGTGGAGCGATGGGTAACGATGCTTCGTGGGTGTCAGTTGTTGATGTGTGCAGAGGTTCCCTGCTTCGAGCCCAGGTAGGGGCGTGGAGAGGGACGGAAGAAAAACTGTTATAAGGGCAAAGGGGGCTGTGTGAGACACCGCACCGCACCACACTACACTATATTATACCACACTATACTACACTGCAGTCCAGTTTGTGTACATTAGGTACATTAGGGAATCAGCAGAGAGCCAGAGGGCTCTGTTAATCAAGTGGAGAGAGTAGTTTATCTCTTTATAATGAGTCCCAGAGTTCATAGTTCATACTAACTTTCACTCCTCTTCTGACCTTCCTTACTCACTCTCCCTCCCTCCAGCTGTCCTCTTCGTCCCTCTATCTCTGTCTCCCTCCCTCTCTCTCTCTCTCTCTCTCTCTCTCCTCTTCGTCCCTCTATCTCTGTCTCCCTCCAGCTTTCCTCTTCGTCACTCCATCTCCCTCCCTCCCTCCCTCCCTCCCTCCCTCCCTCCCTCCCTCCCTCCCTCCCTCCCTCCCTCCCTCCCTCCCTCCCTCTCCTCCTCCTCCCTCCCTCCCTCTCCTCCTCCCTCCCTCCCTCCCTCCCTCCCTCTCCTCCTCCTCCCTCCCTCCCTCTCCTCCTCCCTCCCTCCCTCCCTCCCTTTCCTCCTCCCTCCCCCAGCCCTGAATGTAAGCGGTGGAGGCAGACGTTATCTCTGATTGTGTGACTCAGCTGCCTCACATCAGATATGACCCAGTTAGCGACTCCTCTCTTCCCCGTGGCCCCGTTCGTTCAAGACGCAAGCCCTGGAGACCACAAACCTTAGTCATGCTAGGATTAGCCGTCTGGCAATTCTGGCAAATGCCAGAAGGGCCAGACCATCTTTTAATGGGATGGGCTGGTCCAAATTGACCTCAACAATGTATATAAAGAATAATAATAATGGACGCTGCCGGCCCGATTTTCAGAGTTCCTCTGTCCAGTGTCTGTGTTATGTGTTCTTTTGCCCATCTTAATCTTTTATTTTTATTGGCCAGTCTGATATGGCTTTTTCTTTGCAACTCTGCCTAGAAGGCCAGCATCCCGGAGTCGCCTCTTCACTGTTGACATTGAGACTGGTGTTTTGCGGGTACTATTTAATGAAGCTGCCAGTTGAGGACTTGTGAGGCGTCTGTTTCTCAAACTAGACACTCTAATGTACTTGTCCTCTTGCTCAGTTATGCACCGGGGCCTCCCACTCTTTCTATCCTGGTTAGAAACAGTTTGCGCTGTTCTGTGAAGGGAGTAGTGCACAGCATTGTATGAGATCTTCAGTTTCTTGGCAATTTCTCGTATGGAATAGCCTTCATTTCTCAGAACAAGAATAAACTGATGAGTTTCTACAGAAAGTCTTTGTTTCTGGCCATTTTCAGCCTGTAATCGAACCCACAAATGCTGATGCTCCAGATACTCAACTAGTCTAAAGAAGGACAGTTGTATTGCTTCTTTAATCAGAACAACAGTTTTCAGCTGTGCTAACATAATTGCAAAAGGTTTTTCTAATGATCAATCAGCCTTTTAAAATGATACACTTGGATTAGCTAACACAACGTGCCATTGGAACACAGGAGTGATGGTTGCTGATAATGGGCCTCTGTACGCCTATGTAGATATTCCATTAGAAATCAGCCGTTTCCAGCTACAATAGTCATTTACAACATTAACAATGTCTACACTGTATTTCTGATCAATTTGATGTTATTTTAATGGACACATTTTTTTGCTTTTCTTTCAAAAACAAGGACATTTCCAAGTGACCCCAAACTTTTATACGGTAGTGTACATCTATATATATATATATACACACTACCAGTCAAAAGTTCAGTCACACCTACTCATTCAAGAGTTTTTCTTTATTTTTACTATTTTCTACATTGTAGAATAATAGTGAAGACATCAGAACTATGAAATAACACATATGGAATCATGTAGTAACCAAAAAAGGTGTTAAACAAATCAGAATATATTTTATATTTGAGATTCTTCAAAGTAGCCCCCCTTTGTCCTGATGACAGCTTTGCACACTCTTGGCATTCTCTCAACCAGCTTCATGAGGAGGTCACCTGGAATGCATTTCAATTAAAAGGTCTGCCTTCTTAAAAGTTAATTGGTCAAATATATTTTCTTCTTAATGCATTTGAGCCAATCAGTTGTGTTGTGACAAGGTTGGCTGAAATGTCAGGGTTGAATTTTTGTCCCAGTCTGCCCCTGGCCTTAGTTTTGCAAACACATGCAAGTGTGTGTGCATGCATGGTATGGCAGCAAGGCTTCACGTGCACACACGCACACACACACGTGCACACACACACTCCCTTGTCAGAAAGGAGGGCAACTCAGCATAGAAAGCCATTTGGCTAGAAGTGACTGGGCCATCCTGCCTAACTGAGCCAGGGGATTCTTCCGACCTGATCTGTGGCTAATGCTCAACAATGAAGATCTTTACCCTGTGTGAGAGAAGACCGACGTGAAGCTAAAATCCCCTTAATATCGGTTAAATACATACAGGACAATAAAACCCCTCTGCACGTCACAGTATTATAATAATGTGATTGATTAAGGCTGATTTAAAGCTGCAATCACCTGGTGAATGTAAACACAGTGCGCAGTTAGACTGACTGGGTAGAGATCTATTCAGCGTGACCATAGAGACTGACTGGGTAGAGATCTATTCAGCGTGACCATAGAGACTGACTGGGTAGAGATCTATTCAGCGTGACCATAGAGACTGACTGGGTAGAGATCTATTCAGCGTGACCATAGAGACTGACTGGGTAGAGATCTATTCAGCGTGACCATAGAGACTGACTGGGTAGAGATCTATTCAGCGTGACCATAGAGACTGACTGGGTAGAGATCTATTCAGCATGACCATAGAGACTGACTGGGTAGAGATCTATTCAACGTGACCATAGAGACTGACTGGGTAGAGATCTATTCAGCGTGACCATAGAGACTGACTGGGTAGAGATCTATTCAGCGTGACCATAGAGACTGACTGGGTAGAGATCTATTCAGCGTGACCATAGAGACTGACTGGGTAGAGATCTATTCAGCGTGACCATAGAGACTGACTGGGTAGAGATCTATTCAGCGTGACCATAGAGACTGACTGGGTAGAGATCTATTCAGCGTGACCATAGAGACTGACTGGGTAGAGATCTATTCAACATGACCATAGTTGCTGACTGGGTAGAGATCTATTCAACATGACCATAGAGACTGACTGGGTAGAGATCTATTCAACATGACCATAGAGACTGACTGGGTAGAGATATATTCAGCATGACCATAGATACTGACTGGGTAGAGATCTATTCAACATGACCATAGAGACTGACTGGGTAGAGATCTATTGAGCGTGACCATAGAGACTGACTGGGTAGAGATCTATTCAGCGTGACCATAGAGACTGACTGGGTAGAGATCTATTCAACGTGACCATAGAGACTGACTGGGTAGAGATCTATTCAGCGTGACCATAGAGACTGACTGGGTAGAGATCTATTCAGCGTGACCATAGAGACTGACTGGGTAGAGATCTATTCAGCGTGACCATAGAGACTGACTGGGTAGAGATCTATTCAGCGTGACCATAGAGACTGACTGGGTAGAGATCTATTCAGCGTGACCATAGAGACTGACTGGGTAGAGATCTATTCAGCGTGACCATAGAGACTGACTGGGTAGAGATCTATTCAACATGACCATAGTTGCTGACTGGGTAGAGATCTATTCAACATGACCATAGAGACTGACTGGGTAGAGATCTATTCAACATGACCATAGAGACTGACTGGGTAGAGATATATTCAGCATGACCATAGATACTGACTGGGTAGAGATCTATTCAACATGACCATAGAGACTGACTGGGTAGAGATCTATTGAGCGTGACCATAGAGACTGACTGGGTAGAGATCTATTCAGCGTGACCATAGAGACTGACTGGGTAGAGATCTATTCAACGTGACCATAGAGACTGACTGGGTAGAGATCTATTCAACATGACCATAGTTGCTGACTGGGTAGAGATCTATTCAGCGTGACCATAGAGACTGACTGGGTAGAGATCTATTCAGCGTGACCATAGAGACTGACTGGGTAGAGATCTATTCAGCGTGACCATAGAGACTGACTGGGTAGAGATCTATTCAGCGTGACCATAGAGACTGACTGGGTAGAGATCTATTCAGCGTGACCATAGAGACTGACTGGGTAGAGATCTATTCAGCGTGACCATAGAGACTGACTGGGTAGAGATCTATTCAGCGTGACCATAGAGACTGACTGGGTAGAGATCTATTCAGCGTGACCATAGAGACTGACTGGGTAGAAATCTATTCAGCGTGACCATAGAGACTGACTGGGTAGAGATCTATTCAGCGTGACCATAGAGACTGACTGGGTAGAGATCTATTCAGCGTGACCATAGAGACTGACTGGGTAGAGATCTATTCAACGTGACCATAGAGACTGACTGGGTAGAGATCTATTCAGCGTGACCATAGAGACTGACTGGGTAGAGATCTATTCAGCGTGACCATAGAGACTGACTGGGTAGAGATCTATTCAGCGTGACCATAGAGACTGACTGGGTAGAGATCTATTCAGTGTGACCATAGAGACTGACTGGGTAGAGATCTATTCAGCGTGACCATAGAGACTGACTGGGTAGAGATCTATTCAGCGTGACCATAGAGACTGACTGGGTAGAGATCTATTCAGCATGACCATAGAGACTGACTGGGTAGAGATCTATTCAGCATGACCATAGAGACTGACTGGGTAGAGATCTATTCAGCGTGACCATAGAGACTGACTGGGTAGAGATCTATTCAGCGTGACCATAGAGACTGACTGGGTAGAGATCTATTCAGCGTGACCATAGAGACTGAGGCCAGTGGCAGAATGGGGACAGGAGAGAGCTGGAGGGGCAGAGGGGAACATAGGGGGGGTGAGACAAGAGGCAGAGGTACCAGGGGGGCAGAGGAGCGGAAAAGGAATGGGGGAAGAGGAGAGGGCCGGGGAGGGGGGGGGGGGGGCGGCAGAAGGGAAGAGGAGAGGGCCGGAGAGGGCAGAGGGGAAGAGGAGAGGGAAGGGGGGGCAGAGTGGAAAAGGAGAGGGCCGGAGGGGGCAGAGGTGGTTGTCAAGGGATTAAAATAAAAGCTAGAGAGAGGAGAAAAACAGAGAAGAAGAGGAGAGGAAAGGAGGGTTGGAGGGGCATAGGTCCAGGGACACAGAGGTGGAATGGGAGAGAACAGGGGGATAAGTGGAATGGGAGAGGACAGGGGGAGAAGTGGAATGGGAGAGGACAGGGGGAGAAGTGGAATGGGAGAGGACAGGGGGAGAAGTGGAATGGGAGAGAACAGGGGGAGAAGTGGAATGGGAGAGAACAGGGGGAGAAGTGGAATGGGAGAGAACAGGGGGAGAAGTGGAATGGGAGAGGACAGGGGGAGAAGTGGAATGGGAGAGAACAGGGGGAGAAGTGGAATGGGAGAGGACAGGGGGAGAAGTGGAATGGGAGAGAACAGGGGGAGAAGTGGAATGGGAGAGAACAGGGGGAGAAGTGGAATGGGAGAGGACAGGGGGAGAAGTGGAATGGGAGAGAACAGGGGGAGAAGTGGAATGGGAGAGGACAGGGGGAGAAGTGGAATGGGAGAGAACAGGGGGAGAAGTGGAATGGGAGAGAACAGGGGGAGAAGTGGAATGGGAGAGAACAGGGGGAGAAGTGGAATGGGAGAGAACAGGGGGAGAAGTGGAATGGGAGAGGACAGGGGGAGAAGTGGAATGGGAGAGAACAGGGGGAGAAGTGGAATGGGAGAGGACAGGGGGAGAAGTGGAATGGGAGAGAACAGGGGGAGAAGTGGAATGGGAGAAGACAGGGGGAGAAGTGGAATGGGAGAGAACAGGGGGAGAAGTGGAATGGGAGAGGACAGGGGGAGAAGTGGAATGGGAGAGGACAGGGGGAGAAGTGGAATGGGAGAGAACAGGGGGAGAAGTGGAATGGGAGAGAACAGGGGGAGAAGTGGAATGGGAGAGAACAGGGGGAGAAGTGGAATGGGAGAGGACAGGGGGAGAAGTGGAATGGGAGATAACAGGGGGAGAAGTGGAATGGGAGAGGACAGGGGGAGAAGTGGAATGGGAGAGAACAGGGGGAGAAGTGGAATGGGAGAGAACAGGGGGAGAAGTGGAATGGGAGAGAACAGGGGGAGAAGTGGAATGGGAGAGAACAGGGGGAGAAGTGGAATGGGAGAGAACAGGGGGAGAAGTGGAATGGGAGAGAACAGGGGGAGAAGTGGAATGGGAGAGAACAGGGGGAGACCGTGGTGGAGGCAGTGTGGAGAGGGACACATGGGGCTTTAAAGACAGGAGCAGAGCAGAGAGTCACGAAGTTGGCCTGTGGGTAAGGTTTATGACATCCCCCATAAATACCTTTCTTTCTTCCCTCTCTCTCTGACTCTACAGAGGGACTCTTGAATAGCCTATGTTAAACATAGAGAGTCTGGGAACATCAAACAAGTGGAGGGAAAGGACCCATATTTCGGTAATAGAACCAGTTGAAAATATGTGTTGGTACTTAATGAATATGATGTCAGTTCGGTTGTCATCTGAGACATTATGACTGATGACAGGACGACATAAACTGTACAGTGGAAAGTCTACACATTATAGTAATCAGATTCACATGGAATTGTTGTGCAATTTAATTGTTTAAATATGACACTATTTGTGAAAAGATGAAATGTAATTTTAGCTTCCAAATGAGAGATTTGGGTTTTCATAAAGTTAGAGCTCTGCTCAATCAGTGGCCCACCCCTGTGAAGAGACATGGGTTATAAACTATGAAACACACCCTTCTCTCCCTGCACTATATAAGCCCTTGATGAAAATTTAACTACCTGTTCCGAGGACGATAGGACGACGGTCCATACGTTAAAAAGGACTAACATGTCAACTACAGCACTAAGCCAACCTCAGCGTGAGCTTTGGTTGTGAATGGTATGAACTTTGAACTCTTACTCACTAAAGAAGTGAGACATCCTAACAGCAGCTGTAAATGTGGGCTAGGAAAGGACGGACGACCTATCCCGTCTACCACACAACGACGATACTACAACGTATCCAATTTACCACCAGTGACATTCTTCCGAGGACAGGAAGATCTCTGTTGGGCAACACGGCCAGCATCTACGACCAACCTACCGAAGCGCAGCTCAGAGTAAATATTTATTGCATTTTCCTTTTCCAAATGGCCGGAAATCTAGAATGCATAAGATACTGTATTTACGATAGAGTAGCTGCCTACGGCCCGATAGAGACATCGCTTCTCCCTTTGTTCTTCAGTCTTCCCGCTCTTTCACTCAAACCCAACCCCCCTTTTCTTTGTGTAACCAGCTGTCATATCTGTTCCGTCCGCTAGGGACATTTTCCTTTATGACATAATTTGTAATCAAGGTATGATTCATTCTGTGTAATTATGTGTGATTAATTAGGTATTTAGTAAATAAATAATTAAACCCAATTTTCTATTGCTGATTCAACTTGTTAGCCAGGGTTCGTGAAGATAATCAAGTATTTACAACTTTCAGATGAGACTGAAATAAGGTGACGATTAATATTGACTGCTATTGATGTAAAATATTACTAGGTCTTTCAGAGTTTATTCGGAAGATAACAGCTCTATAAACACTCTTTCGTGGTGCCCCGACTTTCTAGTTAATTACATTTACATGATTAGCTTAATCAGGTAATATTAATTACAGAGAAAGGATTTCATAGAATAGCATGTCATATCACTTAATCCGGCATAGCCAAAGACACGACAAGAGGGACACCATTCTCTCGGAGAACAGAGGAAGAACAAGGTCTACTAGCACAAAGCACATGATGAAAGATCATTGATGAGCTCTTTGATTCAAATACCTTTAAATAAAATACTGTACATTGACGTTAGCGCTTCTTTCCCCCTATGGGCCTAAATACAGGATGTGACTAGCATACGAAATGCTACACCCCAGAGCAACATAATGACCTTAACAATAGGAGGGAGGGACAGAGGAAGGACACACTCACACCATACGGTCGTACTTACACAACATATCGTTTTCATGACTTCTGCAGAATGACCAGATCACTACAACTGGTTTCTGTCAAGAAGACCTCCCACCCTACCCACAATGCAACGTGAGAGTTGGAAAGACTCTCTGGCATCAGGGTTGAAAATGGACTGAGGAGAACCTTGAGCATCTAAAACATTTAGAAAGAGGAACGAGTGTGTGTGAGAGAGAGAGAGACAGAGACAGAGACAGAGAGAGAGAGAGAGAGAGAGAGAGAGAGAGAGAGAGAGAGAGAGAGAGAGAGAGAGAGAGAGAGACAGAGAGAGAGAGAGAGACAGAGACAGAGAGAGAGACAGAGCGAGAGAGAGAGAGAGAGAGATAGAGAGAGAGAGACTAGCTTCTATAGCCACAAAGTCATAATTATGGCTAAACCCTGTACCTGGTCACACCTCCATCTCTAGTACCTGGTCACACCTCCATCCCTAGTACCTGGTCACACCTCCATCCCTAGTACCTGGTCACACCTCCATCCCTAGTACCTGGTCACACCTCCATCCCTAGTACCTGGTCACACCTCCATCCCTAGTACCTGGTCATACCTCCATCCCTAGTACCTGGTCATACCTCCATCCCTAGTACCTGGTCACACCTCCATCCCTAGTACCTGGTCATACCTCCATCCCTAGTACCTGGCCATTTCTCTTGTTCGCATTTTATTTGAAACCTAACCTTAAACACACTGCTAATCTTAAGCCTATCCTTAACCCTGAATTAGGACCAAAAAGTTGTTTTTTACAAAATAGCTAATGTTGACTTTGTGGCTGTGGTAACTAGTGACAAGCCTAACTTGGTGAGACAATCCCACATCCTGTAGATGGTGAATGAATGACACTGTTAGCTAGTAGTTGACTATTTGACACATCATTTAAAGGTTTAGCTGCAGCCCTCTGACATATAGAGTAGAAGACTGTGATCCTGATGATGCCTTGTGATTGGATGGGATCCATGGCATAACTACAGTGTGCTCTGTACTTATAGTGGAGACCAGGGCTTGAGCCCTGGTTGGTCACACAGACAAGGATGAGTGGCACTGGTGGTGGGTAGGGAGTCGTTCATCTGTTTTACCAAAGTACTTGGCGAAAGAATTTCACATCATTTTTACATTCTGTCATAAAGAGCACATGTTCCACTTCATAAAAAATAGTTTTTCCATCTCAAGATGTTAAATAAAAAAGTTACTATAGTAAGTGCCAAATAAAGTAACATGTTTGACCGTAACAGGGTTGACCGTAACAGGGTTTACCGTAACAGGGTGGACGGTAACAGGGTGGACCTAACAGGGTGGACCGTAACAGGGTGGTCCGTAACAGGGTGGACCGTAACAGGGTGGACCGTAACAGGGTTGACCGTAACAGGGTGGACCGTAACAGGGTTGACCGTAACAGGGTGGACGGTAACAGGGTTGACCGTAACAGGGTGGACGGTAACAGGGTGGACCGTAACAGGGTTGACCGTAACAGGGTGGACGGTAACAGGGTTGACCGTAACAGGGTGGACCGTAACAGGGTTGACCGTAACAGGGTGGACCGTAACAGGGTTGACCGTAACAGGGTGGACGGTAACAGGGTTGACCGTAACAGGGTTGACCGTAACAGGGTGGACGGTAACAGGGTGGACCGTAACAGGGTTGACCGTAACAGGGTTGACCATAACAGGGTGGACGGTAACAGGGTGGTCCGTAACAGGGATGACCGTAACAGGGTGGACGGTAACAGGGTTGACCTAACAGGGTGGACCGTAACAGGGTGGACCGTAACAGGGTGGACCGTAACAGGGTTGACCATAACAGGGTGGACGGTAACAGGGTGGACGTAACAGGGTGGACGGTAACAGGGTGGACGGTAACAGGGTGGACCGTAACAGGGTTGACCATAATAGGGTGGACGGTAACAGGGTTGACCTAACAGGGTGGACGGTAACAGGGTGGACCGTAACAGGGTTGACCTAACAGGGTGGACCTAACAGGGTTGACCGTAACAGGATTGACCTAACAGGGTGGACGGTAACAGGGTTGACCGTAACAGGGTGGACCGTAACAGGGTTGACCGTAACAGGGTGGACCTAACAGGGTGGACGGTAACAGGGTTGACCTAACAGGGTGGACGGTAACAGGGTGGACCGTAACAGGGTTGACCTAACAGGGTGGACCGTAACAGGGTTGACCGTAACAGGGTGGACCGTAACAGGGTGGACCGTAACAGGGTGGACCGTAACAGGGTGGACCGTAACAGGGTGGACCGTAACAGGGTGGACCGTAACAGGGTGGACGTAACAGGGTGGACGGTAACAGGGTGGACCGTAACAGGGTGGACGGTAACAGGGTGGACGGTAACAGGGTGGACCGTAACAGGGTGGACCTAACAGGGTGGACGGTAACAGGGTGGACCGTAACAGGGATGACCGTAACAGGGTTGACCATAACAGGGTGGACGGTAACAGGGTGGACGGTAACAGGGTGGACCGTAACAGGGTTGACCGTAAAAGGGTGGACCAAACAGGGTGGACCTAACAGGGTGGACGGTAACAGGGTGGACGGTAACAGGGTGGACCGTAACAGGGTGGACCGTAACAGGGTGGACCGTAACAGGGTGGACCGTAACAGGGTTGACCTAACAGGGTGGACGGTAACAGGGTGGACGGTAACAGGGTGGACCGTAACAGGGTGGACCGTAACAGGGTTGACCATAACAGGGTGGACGGTAACAGGGTGGACCGTAACAGGGTGGACCGTAACAGGGTGGACGGTAACAGGGTGGACGGTAACAGGGTGGACCGTAACAGGGTGGACCGTAACAGGGTTGACCATAACAGGGTGGACGGTAACAGGGTGGACCGTAACAGGGTTGACCGTAAAAGGGTGGACCAAACAGGGTGGACCTAACAGGGTGGACGGTAACAGGGTGGACCGTAACATGGTTGACCGTAAAAGGGTGGACCAAACAGGGTGGACCTAACAGGGTGGACCTAACAGGGTGGACGGTAACAGGGTGGACGGTAACAGGGTGGACGGTAACAGGGTGGACCGTAACATGGTTGACCGTAAAAGGGTGGACCAAACAGGGTGGACCTAACAGGGTGGACCTAACAGGGTGGACGGTAACAGGGTGGACGGTAACAGGGTGGACGGTAACAGGGTGGACGGTAACAGGGTGGACGGTAACAGGGTGGACGGTAACAGGGTGGACCGTAACATGGTTGACCGTAAAAGGGTGGACCAAACAGGGTGGACCTAACAGGGTGGACCTAACAGGGTGGACGGTAACAGGGTGGTCCGTAACAGGGATGACCGTAACAGGGTGGACCTAACAGGGTGGACGGTAACAGGGTGGACGGTAACAAGGTGGACGGTAACAGGGTGGACGGTAACAGGGTGGACGGTAACAGGGTGGGCGGTAACATGGTTGACGGTAACAAGGTGGACGGTAACAGAGTGGGCGGTAACAGGGTGGACGGTAACAGAGTGGGCGGTAACAGGGTGGGCCGTAACAGGGTGGGCCGTAACAGGGTGGACCGTAACAGGGTTGACCTAACAGGGTGGACGGTAACAGGGTGGACCGTAACATGGTTGACCGTAAAAGGGTGGACCAAACAGGGTGGACCTAACAGGGTGGACCTAACAGGGTGGACGGTAACAGGGTGGACGGTAACAGGGTGGACGGTAACAGGGTGGACCGTAACATGGTTGACCGTAAAAGGGTGGACCAAACAGGGTGGACCTAACAGGGTGGACCTAACAGGGTGGACGGTAACAGGGTGGACGGTAACAGGGTGGACGGTAACAGGGTGGACGGTAACAGGGTGGACGGTAACAGGGTGGACCGTAACATGGTTGACCGTAAAAGGGTGGACCAAACAGGGTGGACCTAACAGGGTGGACCTAACAGGGTGGACGGTAACAGGGTGGACGGTAACAAGGTGGACGGTAACAGGGTGGACGGTAACAAGGTGGACGGTAACAGGGTGGACGGTAACAAGGTGGACGGTAACAGGGTGGACGGTAACAGGGTGGACGGTAACAGGGTGGACGGTAACAAGGTGGACGGTAACAGGGTGGACGGTAACAGGGTTGACGGTAACAGGGTGGGCGGTAACAGAGTGGGCGGTAACAGGGTGGACGGTAACAGAGTGGGCGGTAACAGGGTGGGCCGTAACAGGGTGGGCCGTAACAGGGTGGACCGTAACAGGGTTGACCTAACAGGGTGGACGGTAACAGGGTGGGTGGTAACAGGGTTGACCTAACAGGGTGGACGGTAACAGGGTTGACCTAACAGGGTGGACGGTAACAGGGTGGACCTAACAGGGTGGACCGTAACAGGGTTGACCTAACAGGGTGGACGGTAACAGGGTTGACCTAACAGGGTGGACGGTAACAGGGTGGACCAAACAGGGTGGACCTAACAGGGTGGACCTAACAGGGTGGACCTAACAGGGTGGACGGTAACAGGGTTGGCGGTAACAGGGTTGACCGTAACAGGGTTGACCGTAACAGGGTCGTAACAGGAATCACTGATCACATTAAATAAATGAATCGCTAATCGCAGGAAATAAATGAATCACTAATCACATTAAATGAATCACTAATCACATTAAATAAATGAATCACTAATCACAAGAAATAAATGCACCATTAATCACATTAAATAAATGAATCATGAATTGTGAAATAAATTAATCATTAATATCATTAAATAAATAAATCACTAATCACATTAAATAAATAAATCATGAATTGTGAAATTGTGAAATAAATTAATCATTAATCTCATTAAATAAACAAATCACTAATCACATGAAATAAATAAATCATTCATCACATTAAATAAATGAATCGCTAAGCGCATGAAATAAATGAATCATTAATGATTTCAAGGTTTTACTGCTAACCTACAAAGCATTACATGGGCTTGCTCCTACCTCTCTTTCCAATTTGGTCCTGCCGTACATACCTACACGTACGCTACGGTCACAAGACGCAGGCCTCCTAACTGTCCCTAGAATTTCTAAGCAAACAGCTGGAGGCAGGGCTTTCTCCTATAGAGTTCAATTTTTATGGAATGGTCTGCCTACCCATGTGAGAGACGCAGACTTGGTCTCAACCTTTAAGTCTTTACTGAAGACTCATCTCTTCAGTAGGTCATATGATTGAGTGTAGTCTGGCCCAGGAGTGTGAAGGTGAACGGAAAGGCTCTGGAGCAACGAACCGCCCTTGCTGTCTCTGCCTGGCCGGTTCCCCTCTCTCCACTGGGATTCTCTGCCTCTAACCCTATTACAGAGGCCGAGTCACTGGCTTACTGGTGCTCTTTCATGCCGTCCCTAGGAGGGGTGCCTCACTTGAGTGGGTTGAGTCACTGACGTGATCTTCCTGTCTGGGTTGGCGCCCCCCCTTGGGTTGTGCCGTGGCGGATATCTTTGTGGGCTATACTCGGCCTTGTCTCAGGATGGTAAGTTGGTGGTTGAAGATATCCCTCTAGTGGTGTGGGGGCTATGCTTTGGCAAAGTGGGTGGGGTTATATCCTGCCTGTTTGGCCCTGTCCGGGGGTATCATCGGATGGGGCCACAGTGTCTCCTGACCCCTCCTGTCTCAGCCTCCAATATTTATGCTGCAGTAGTTTATGTGTCGGGGGGCTAGGGTCAGTCTGTTATATCTGGAGTACTTCTCCTGTCTTATCCGGTGTCCTGTGTGAATTTAAGTATGCTCTCTCTAATTCTCTCTTTCTTTCTCTCTCTCGGAGGACCTGAGCCCTAGGACCATGCCTCAGGACTACCTGGCATGATGACTAATTGCTGTTCCCAGTCCACCTGGCCGTGCTGCTGCTCCAGTTTCAACTGTTCGGCCTGTGGCTATGGAACCCTGACCTGTCCACCGGACGTGCTACCTGTCCCAGACCTGCTGTTTTCAACTCTCTAGAGACCGCAGGAGCGGTAGAGATACTCTTAATGATCGGCTATGAAAAGCCAACTGACATTTACTCCTGAGGTGCTGACTTGCTGCACCCTCGACAACTACTGTGATTATTATTATTTGACCCTGCTGGTCATTTATGAACATTTGAACATCTTGGCCATGTTCTGTTATAATCTCCACCTGGCACAGCCAGAAGAGGACTGGCCACCCCTCATAGCCTGGTTCCTCTCTAGGTTTCTTCCTAGGTTTTGGCCTTTCTAGGGAGTTTTTCCTAGCCACCATGCTTCTACACCTGCATTGCTTGCTGTTTGGGGTTTTAGGCTGGGTTTCTGTACAGCACTTTGAGATAGCAGCTGATGTAAGAAGGGCTATATAAATACATTTGATTTGATTTAATCACATAAAATAAATGAATCATTAATCACGTGAAATAGATGAATCGTTAATCGCGTGAAATAAATTAATCATTAATCACATGAAATAAATGATTCGTTAATCTCGTTAATCACATGGAATAAATGAATCATTAATCACATGGAATAAATGAATCACTAATCACATTAAATAAATGAATCACTAATCACATTAAATAAATGAATCATTAATCACATGGAATAAATGATAATGTTCCGAACTGACTTTGTCAAAGCAACAAAATAACTAGGTCTTTACAGACATTTAGTGGGTTCAAATCTTCCTACAGGGAGCACGGAGGGACATGTCAAAATGCTGACTTTAAGCACTTTAGCAAGTCATATAAAACACGTGACTTATTGAATTCTCCATGTGGTCTATATTAATAAATTAGACTTAATTTAATATATCTACTGAAAATATCAAACAGACCAAAAAGCACTATTTTTGTGGAGTGACCCTATAAAGACGATCACCATAGGTAATGATATGACTACTGTACTATGGACAATAAAGTTTGGTCTTACCAAAGTACTCCTCAGCCGGAGGGTTTTCCATGTCATAAAGCATCTTCTTGGTGAGACGCTCCAGCTCTTCCTCAGGCCTGGCACTGCTGGGAGCCTGCAACACAACACAGGTACATAGCGGTTCATACACACAGTTTGCCACAGTCACTTTACCACAGTCATAACCACTGAGTGTACAAAACATTAGGAACACCTGCTCTTTCCATGACATAGACCGAACCAGGTGAATCCAGGTGAAAGCTACGATCCCTTATTGATGTCACCTGTTAAATCCACTTCAATCAGTGTAGATGAAGGGGGAGGAGACGGGTTAAAGAAGGATTTTTAAGCCTTGTGACAATTGAGACATGGGATTGTGTATGTGTGCCATTCAGAGGGTGAACGGGCCAGACACCAGATTTAAGTGCCTTTGAACGGGGTATGGTAGTAGGAGCCAGGCACACCGGCTAGTGCTGTTGTATTACACTTTACTGAACTTAGAAATATCACATAAACGTCTCTCCAGCAACTAGATCTCACTAGCTGACATTATTGCCGTTTAATAGCGGAATAAAAACAGTGAAACAATCATGAAGCATGCAGGGAAGCCTTAACAGGGTGGTTTAAACGGCAGGGCGCCCACAGAACAGATAGGGAACACGTTTAATGTCGGAAACAAGGTTCTCCTAATGGGAGGATTTAATCCCCTTGGTTTGATGTGTGGCTTAGATTATGCCGTGCTTCTACACCCGCATCGCTTGCTGTTTGGGGGTTTTAGGGTTTCTGTACAGCACTTTGAGATATCAGCTGACGTACGAAGGGATATATAAATACATTTGATTTGATTTTGATTAGCAGTGTTCACACTAGAACCGCTAAAAGCAGTCATTTGGATTGGCTCATTAATTTATTTTATTTTATTTATTACTCTGACATTTTTTAAAGTCATGCCCCCCGCCCATCATCCTTGATTTTTACTAAATAAGTCTATATAACACACTGTCGTTGTTAGAATCGTAATATCACAAACAGAACTGGAGTCAGAACCAGTTTTAGGAGGGGGTGTCATTATTTGAATGGTTTTCACTTGTTGCCCCTCCTTCTCCCGACAGTTGAAGGCGCCCAGTTCAAAATCCCCCAGAAGATTGCCTCAAAACTTAACCTAAATTATACCGAAACTAATTTCACACATTTAACAGAATAAATAAACTAAGTAAAGTAGGATGGGGGAGAAAGGGGGAGAATGGGTGAGTTGAAAAGAGAGAGAAAGCGAGTGATGCAAAAAGTATGTGGATACCCGTTCAAATTAGTGGATTCGGCTATTTCAGCCACACCTGTTGCTGACAGGTGTATAACAATGAATACACAGCCATGCAATCTCCATAGACAAACATTGGCAGTAGAATGGCCTTACTGAAGAGCTCAGTGACTTTCAACGTGGCACCGTCATAGGATCCCACTTTTCCAACAAGTCAGTTCGTAAAATATCTACTCTGCTAGAGCTGACCCGGTCAACTGCCCCGGTCAACTACCCCGGTCAACTGTAAGTGCTGTTTATTGTGAAGTGAAAACGTCTAGGAGCAACAACGGCTCAGCCGCGAAGTGGTAGGCCACACAAGCTCACAGAACGGGACCACCGAGTGCGTAAAAATCGTCTGTCCTCGGTTGCAACACTCACTACCGAGTTCCAAACTGCCTCTGTAAGAAACTTCAGCACAAGAACTGTTCGTCGGGAGCTTCATGAAATGGGTTTTCCATGGCCGAGCAGCCACACACAAGCCTAAGATCACCGTGCGCAATGCCAAGAGTCGGCTGGAGTGGTGTAAAGCTAGCCGCCATTGGACTCTTTAGCAGTGGAAACGCGTTCTATGCAGTGATCAATCACACTTCACCATCTGGCAGTCTGACGTACGAATCTGGGTTTTGGCGAATTAATTGGAACGCCGACTGCGAGCCAGGCCTAATCGCCCAACATCAGTGCCCGACCTCACAAATGCTCTTGTGGCTGAATGGAAGGAAGTCCCCGCAGCAATGTTCCAACATCTAGTGGAAAGCCTTCCCAGAAGAGTGGAGGCTGTTATAGCAGCAAAGGACCAACATCTAGTGGAAAGCCTTCCCAGAAGAGTGGAGGCTGTTATAGCAGCAAAGGACCAACATCTAGTGGAAAGCCTTCCCAGAAGAGTGGAGGCTGTTATAGCAGCAATGTTACAACATCTAGTGGAAAGCCTTCCCAGAAGAGTGAAGGCTGTTTATAGCAGCAAAGGGGGACCAACTCCATATTAATACCATGATTTTGGAATGAGATGTTCGATATTCAGGTGTCCACATACTTCTGGTCATGTAGTGTACCAGTGACACCGTGAGCGGCGTGGACAGAGACACCCACCTCAGCACAGAAGAACAGGTGGGCTCACGTCAGCACCATGGACAGAGACACCCACCTCAGCACAGAAGAACAGGTGGGCTCACGTCAGCACCATGGACAGAGACACCCACCTCAGCACAGAAGAACAGGTGGGCTCACGTCAGCACCATGGACAGTGGCACTGGCTGCAGAATAGTGGACAGTGGCACTGCCTGCAGCATAGTGGACAGTGACACTGGCTGCAGCATAGTGGACAGTGGCACTGGCTGCAGCATAGTGGACAGTGGCACTGGCTGCAGCATAGTGGACAGTGGCACTGCCTGCAGCATAGTGGACAGTGACACTGGCTGCAGCATAGTGGACAGTGGCACTGGCTGCAGCATAGTGGACAGTGGCACTGGCTGCAGAATAGTGGACAGTGGCACTGCCTGCAGCATAGTGGACAGTGACACTGGCTGCAGCATAGTGGACAGTGGCACTGCCTGCAGCATAGTGGACAGTGGCACTGGCTGCAGCATAGTGGACAGTGACACTGGCTGCAGCATAGTGGACAGTGGCACTGGCTGCAGCATAGTGGACAGTGACACTGGCTGCAGAATAGTGGACAGTGGCACTGCCTGCAGCATAGTGGACAGTGACACTGGCTGCAGCATAGTGGACAGTGGCACTGCCTGCAGCATAGTGGACAGTGGCACTGGCTGCAGCATAGTGGACAGTGGCACTGCCTGCAGAATAGTGGACAGTGGCACTGCCTGCAGCATAGTGGACAGTGGCACTGCCTGCAGCATAGTGGACAGTGGCACTGCCTGCAGAATAGTGGACAGTGGCACTGGCTGCAGAATAGTGGACAGTGGCACTGCCTGCAGCATAGTGGACAGTGGCACTGCCTGCAGCATAGTGGACAGTGGCACTGGCTGCAGCATAGTGGACAGTGGCACTGCCTGCAGAATAGTGGACAGTGGCACTGCCTGCAGCATAGTGGACAGTGGCACTGCCTGCAGCATAGTGGACAGTGGCACTGGCTGCAGCATAGTGGACAGTGGCACTGCCTGCAGAATAGTGGACAGAGGCACTGCCTGCAGCATAGTGGACAGTGGCACTGGCTGCAGCATAGTGGACAGTGGCACTGGCTGCAGATAGTGGACAGTGCACTGGCTGCAGAATAGTGGACAGTGGCACTGCCTGCAGCATAGTGGACAGTGGCACTGGCTGCAGCATAGTGGACAGTGGCACTGGCTGCAGCATAGTGGACAGTGGCACTGGCTGCAGCATAGTGGACAGTGGCACTGGCTGCAGCATAGTGGACAGTGGCACTGGCTGCAGCATAGTGGACAGTGGCACTGGCTGCAGCATAGTGGACAGTGGCACTGGCTGCAGCATAGTGGAGAGTGGCACTGGCTGCAGCATAGTGGACAGTGGCACTGGCTGCAGCATAGTGGACAGTGGCACTGGCTGCAGCATAGTGGACAGTGGCACTGCCTGCATCATAATGGACAGTGGCACTGGCTGCAGAATAGTGGACAGTGGCACTGGCTGCAGAATAGTGGACAGTGGCACTGGGTGCAGCATAGTGGACAGTGGCACTGCCTGCAGCATAGTGGACAGTGGCACTGCCTGCAACATAGTGGACAGTGGAACTGGCTGCAGCATAGTGGACAGTGGCACTGCCTGCAGAATAGTGGACAGTGGCACTGCCTGCAGCATAGTGGACAGTGGCACTGGCTGCAGCATAGTGGACAGTGGCACTGGCTGCAGAATAGTGGACAGTGGCACTGGCTGCAGAATAGTGGACAGTGGCACTGCCTGCAGCATAGTGGACAGTGCGAGTGGCACTGCCTGCAACATAGTGGCAGTGGCTGCAGCATAGTGGACAGTGGCACTGGCTGCAGCATAGTGGACAGTGGGACTGCCTGCAGCATAGTGGACAGTGGGACTGCCTGCATCATAGTGGACAGTGGGACTGCCTGCATCATAGTGGACAGTGGGACTGCCTGCAGCATAGTGGACAGGGGCACTGGCTGCAGCATAGTGGACAGTGACACTGCCTGCAGCATAGTGGACAGTGGCACTGCCTGCAGCATAGTGGACAGGGGCACTGGCTGCAGCATAGTGGACAGTGGGACTGCCTGCAGCATAGTGGACAGTGGGACTGCCTGCAGCATAGTGGACAGTGGGACTGGCTGCAGCATAGTGGACAGTGGGACTGGCTGCAGCATAGTGGACAGTGGCACTGGCTGCAGCATAGTGGACAGTGGGACTGGCTGCAGCATAGTGGACAGTGGGACTGCCTGCAGCATAGTGGACAGGGGCACTGCCTGCAGCATAGTGGACAGGGGTGCACTGCCTCAGCATAGTGGACAGGGATGGCTGCAGCATAGTGGACATGGGACTGGCTGCAGCATAGTGGACAGTGGCACTGGCTGCAGCATAGTGGACAGTGGGACTGGCTGCAGCATAGTGGACAGTGGGACTGGCTGCAGCATAGTGGACAGTGGGACTGTCTGCAGCATAGTGGACAGTGGCACTGGCTGCAGAATAGTGGACAGTGGCACTGGCTGCAGCATAGTGGACAGTGGCACTGCCTGCAGCATAGTGGACAGTGGCACTGGCTGCAGAATAGTGGACAGTGGCACTGCCTGCAGCATAATGTACAGTGGCACTGCCTGCAGCATAATGTACAGTGGCACTGCCTGCAGCATAGTGGACAGTGGCACTGGCTGCAGAATAGTGGACAGTGACACTGGCTGCAGCATAGTGGACAGTGGCACTGGCTGCAGAATAGTGGACAGTGACACTGCCTGCAGCATAGTGGACAGTGGCACTGCCTGCAGCATAATGTACAGTGGCACTGCTGCGCATAGTGGACATGGCACTAGCTGCGAATAGTGACAGTGGCACTGGCTGCAGCATAGTGGACAGTGGCACTGGCTGCAGCATAGTGGACAGTGCGCCTGCCTGCAGCATAGGGGCAGTGGCACTGCCTGCAGCATAGTGGACAGTGGCACTGCCTGCAGCATAGTGGAGAGTGGCACTAGCTGCAGAATAGTGGACAGTGGCACTGGCTGCAGCATAGTGGACAGTGGCACTGGCTGCAGAATAGTGGACAGTGACACTGGCTGCAGCATAGTGGACAGTGGCACTGCCTACAGCATAATGTACAGTGGCACTGCCTGCAGCATAATGTACAGTGGCACTGCCTGCAGCATAGTGGACAGTGGCACTGGCTGCAGCATAGTGGACAGTGGCACTGGCTGCAGAATGTGGACATTGACACTGCCTGCAGCATAATGTACAGTGGCCTGGCTGCAGCATATTGGACAGTGCACTGGCTGCAGCATAGTGGACAGTGGCACTGCCTGCAGAATAGTGACAGTGACACGGGCTGCAGCTAGTGGACAGTGGCACTGGCTGCAGAATATGGGACAGTGACACTGCGCTGCAGCATAGTGGACAGTGGCACTGGCTGCAGCATAGTGGACAGTCGCACTGCCTGCACATAGTGGACAGTGGCACTGGCTGCAGAATAGTGACAGTGACACTGGCTGCAGCATAGTGGACAGCGGCACTGCCTGCAGCATAATGTACAGTGGCACTGCCTGCAGCATAATGTACAGTGGCACTGGCTGCAGCATAGTGGACAGTGGCACTGGCTGCAGCATAGTGGACAGTCGCACTGCCTGCAGCATAGTGGACAGTGGCACTGGCTGCAGAATAGTGGAGAGTGGCACTGCCTGCGCATAATGTACGTGCACTGCTGCAGCATAATGTACAGTGGCACTGCTCGCAGCATAGTGGACAGTGGCCTGGCTGCAGCATAGTGGACAGTGGCAACTGCCTGCAGAATAGTGGACAGTGGCACTGCCTGCAGCATAGTGGACAGTGGGACTGTCTGCAGCATAGTGGACAGTGGACCTGGCTGCAGAATATGGACAGTGGCACTGCTGCAGCATAGTGGACAGTGCACTGCCTGCAGCATAGTGGACAGTGGGACTGGCTGCAGAATAGTGGACAGTGGCACTGACTGCAGCATAATGTACAGTGGCACTGCCTGCAGCATAATGTACAGTGGCACGGCCTGCAGCATAGTGGACAGTGGCACTGGCTGCAGAATAGTGGACAGTGACACTGGCTGCAGCATAGTGGACAGTGGCACTGGCTGCAGAATAGTGGACAGTGACACTGCCTGCAGCATAGTGGACAGTGGCACTGCCTGCAGCATAATGTACAGTGGCACTGCCTGCAGCATAGTGGACAGTGGCACTAGCTGCAGAATAGTGGACAGTGGCACTGGCTGCAGCATACGGCTAGGCACTGCCTGCGCATGTGGACAGTGGCACTGGCTGCAGCATAGTGGACAGTGGGACTGGCTGCAGCATAGTGGACAGTGGCACTGGCTGCAGCATAGTGGACAGTGGGACTGGCTGCAGCATAGTGGACAGTGGGACTGGCTGCAGCATAGTGGACAGTGGGACTGTCTGCAGCATAGTGGACAGTGGCACTGGCTGCAGAATAGTGGACAGTGGCACTGGCTGCAGCATAGTGGACAGTGGCACTGCCTGCAGCATAGTGGACAGTGGCACTGGCTGCAGAATAGTGGACAGTGGCACTGGCTGCAGCATAGTGGACAGTGGCACTGGCTGCAGCATAATGTACAGTGGCACTGCCTGCAGCATAGTGGACGTGGACTGGCTGCAGAATAGTGGACAGTGACACTGGCTGCAGCATAGTGGACAGTGGCACTGGCTGCAGAATAGTGGACATGACACTGCCTGCAGCATAGTGGACAGTGGCACTGCCTGCAGCATAATGTACAGTGGCACTGCCTGCAGCATAGTGGACAGTGGCACTAGCTGCAGAATAGTGGACAGTGGCACTGGCTGCAGCATAGTGGACAGTGGCACTGGCTGCAGCATAGTGGACAGTCGCACTGCCTGCAGCATAGTGGACAGTGGCACTGCCTGCAGCATAGTGGACAGTGGCACTGCCTGCAGCATAGTGGACAGTGGCACTAGCTGCAGAATAGTGGACAGTGGCACTGGCTGCAGCATAGTGGACAGTGGCACTGGCTGCAGAATAGTGGACAGTGACACTGGCTGCAGCATAGTGGACAGTGGCACTGCCTACAGCATAATGTACAGTGGCACTGCCTGCAGCATAATGTACAGTGGCACTGGCTGCAGCATAGTGGACAGTGGCACTGGCTGCAGAATAGTGGACATTGACACTGCCTGCAGCATAATGTACAGTGGCACTGGCTGCAGCATAGTGGACAGTGGCACTGGCTGCAGCATAGTGGACAGTGGCACTGGCTGCAGAATAGTGGACAGTGACACTGGCTGCAGCATAGTGGACAGTGGCACTGGCTGCAGAATAGTGGACAGTGACACTGCCTGCAGCATAGTGGACAGTGGCACTGGCTGCAGCATAGTGGACAGTCGCACTGCCTGCAGCATAGTGGACAGTGGCACTGGCTGCAGAATAGTGGACAGTGACACTGGCTGCAGCATAGTGGACAGCGGCACTGCCTGCAGCATAATGTACAGTGGCACTGCCTGCAGCATAGTGGACAGTGGCACTGGCTGCAGCATAGTGGACAGTCGCACTGCCTGCAGCATAGTGGACAGTGGCACTGGCTGCAGAATAGTGGAGAGTGGCACTGCCTGCAGCATAATGTACAGTGGCACTGCCTGCAGCATAGTGGACAGTGGCACTGGCTGCAGCATAGTGGACAGTGGCACTGCCTGCAGAATAGTGGACAGTGACACTGGCTGCAGCATAGTGGACAGTGGCACTGGCTGCAGAATAGTGGACATTGACACTGCCTGCAGCATAGTGGACAGTGGCACTGCCTGCAGCATAATGTACAGTGGCACTGCCTGCAGCATAATGTACAGTGGCACTGCCTGCAGCATAGTGGACAGTGGCACTGGCTGCATATAGTGGACAGTGACACTGCTGCAGCATAGGTGGACAGTGGCACTGGCTGCAGAATAGTGGCAGTGGCACTGTCTGCAGCATAGTGGACAGTGGCACTGCCTGCAGAATAGTGGACAGTGGCACTGGCTGCAGAATAGTGGACAGTGGCACTGCCTGCAGCATAGTGGACAGTGGCACTGGCTGCAGAATAGTGGACAGTGACACTGCCTGCAGCATAGTGGACAGTGGCACTGCCTGCAGCATAATGTACAGTGGCACTGCCTGCAGCATAGTGGACAGTGGCACTGCCTGCAGCATAATGTACAGTGACACTGCCTGCAGCATAGTGGACAGTGGCACTGCCTGCAGCATAATGTACAGTGGCACTGGCTGCAGCATAGTGGACAGTCGCACTGCCTGCAGCATAGTGGACAGTGGCACTGGCTGCAGAATAGTGGAGAGTGGCACTGCCTGCAGCATAATGTACAGTGGCACTGCCTGCAGCATAATGTACAGTGGCACTGCCTGCAGCATAGTGGACAGTGGCACTGGCTGCAGAATAGTGGACAGTGGCACTGGCTGCAGAATAGTGGAGAGTGGCACTGCCTGCAGCATAATGTACAGTGGCACTGCCTGCAGCATAATGTACAGTGGCACTGCCTGCAGCATAGTGGAAAGTGGCACTGGCTGCAGAATAGTGGACAGTGGCACTGGCTGCAGCATAGTGGACAGTGGCACTGGCTGCAGAATAGTGGACAGTGGCACTGCCTGCAGCATAGTGGCCAGTGGCACTGCCTGCAGCATAGTGGACAGTGGCACTGGCTGCAGAATAGTGGACAGTGGCACTGCCTGCAGCATAGTGGACAGTGGGACTCAGTTCAGCACTGTAGAAGGCTGCACTACCTTCACCAGGCCCGGCTGAAGACCTCACCACAGCTCTGCTCACCCATCACACCTGCACACGATTACTAGTCAGCACACCTACAAGGCATTGCCTAATCGACTGACTGGCACACGAGTGCAGGCTGAAGCTGACTCTCCCACTTGTGTTGCGCTCGCCTTCCACAGACTGCGAAGGAGAGTTACTCAGCGAGTCTGTCAGCAAGGCCACGCTGCCGCGGACGCAAGAGACTACAGGTGATCGCCATTTTTATCCACCCTCTTACCTGGACGGGCTTGTGGACTAGAACGCCAGAGACGCTAAACGATAAAATAAAAACAACTGCAACTTAAACTCTTCTTCTTCTTGTGTATTTAGTCATTGTCGCTTGTTTAAAAATCAGGCACAACTCAGTCCTCCAGACAATACCCTATATCAGTCCACCTAATCCCAACAGTCGTATCAGTCTACTTGGAGTAGACAGTGAGAGTGTGTAATCTACAATGGCAAGAAGACAAAAGACGATATGGACAACCCTGCTGTGTTAGCGATGCTACAAGATCTGAATGGAAACCATCTCGGATGGAAGACATGAATCATGACATCGCTGATGAGTATTCTTCTGACTCTGAGCCTCAGCCTGAACATACACCTCCGAGGTGCCTGTAAAAGCCAGAAACAGTGGGCACTGAGCAGGTGCCTGTAAAAGCCAGAAACAGTGGGCACTGAGCAGGTGCCTGTAAAAGCCAGAAACAGTGGGCACTGAGCTTCAGCCTGAACATACATACAACATTTTTTGATATATAGCTGTTTGGAATGAAACGCTTTAAATGTGTCATTCGTTGTAGAGTTACAGCTTGTTGCATAGTCACTAATATGCCTTACTGTGTGTCCTAGGGACCCAGAGAAACCCAGGGCCAGCCAGCCAGCCAGCCAGCCTGCCTGCCTGCCTGCCTGCCTGCCTGCCTGCCTGCCTGCCTGCCTGCCTGCCTGCCTGCCTGTCTGTCTGTCTGTCTGTCTGTCTGTCTGTCTGTCTGTCTGCAGAGGAATGGCATGACATGGCGGAGGACAGGAGAGATTTGCACGTCCAATGTGTAGATTCCCTCAGAGTTAATGAGGTCTACTGTTTGACCTTCTGGCTATTACACCAGCCTGCAGGCTACATCACTGTCAGAACCGTCTACTACCAGCCAGCAGGCTACATCACTACCAGAACCGTCTACTACCAGCCTGCAGGCTACATCACTGTCAGAACCGTCTACTACCAGCCTGCAGGCTACATCACTACCAGAACCGTCTACTACCAGCCTGCAGGCTACATCACTGTCAGAACCGTCTACTACCAGCCAGCAGGCTACATCACTGCCAGAACCGTCTACTACCAGCCAGCAGGCTACATCACTACCAGAACCGTCTACTACCAGCCAGCAGGCTACATCACTACCAGAACCGTCTACTACCAGCCAGCAGGCTACATCACTACCAGAACCGTCTACTACCAGCCAGCAGGCTACATCACTGCCAGAACAGTCTACTACCAGCCAGCAGGCTACATCACTACCAGAACCGTCTACTACCAGCCTGCAGGCTACATCACTGTCAGAACCGTCTACTACCAGCCTGCAGGCTACATCACTACCAGAACCTTCTACTACCAGCCTGCAGGCTTCATCACTACCAGAACCTTCTACTACCAGGCTGCAGGCTACATCACTGTCAGAACCGTCTACTACCAGCCTGCAGGCTTCATCACTACCAGAACCTTCTACTACCAGGCTACACCACGTTCTTATAATTAAAGTACATAGAGGTAGCAGGAAAATAATCCTTCAGCAATATGAAATGGTCCTTATTATGTGGATTATAATTAATGGACATTTGTTTTAGGGGTTGATGAGAAAAAAAACACCCTATATGCCAAATTAGGAGCCATCAACGGTCAGGTCTGATCTCGGTTCTGTGGATAATATCGGAAATCAAAACCACCGCTGGGCCATTACTGGGTGAGGTCATCAAAGGGTCACAAGGTGAGAACAAACAAAAACATGGTGTACTGTGACAGTACAACACCCGGGGCTCATGGGTGTCTAGTCAGCACACATCTGACTGGCTGAATGGCTGGCTGGCTGGCTGGCTAGCTGGCTGGTTTGCTGGCTGACTGGCAGACAAGATGGCTGGCTGGCTGGTTTGCTGGCTGACTAGATTGCAGGCTGGCTGGCTGACTGGCTGACTAGATGGCTGACTGGCAGGTTTGCTGGCTGACTAGATGGCTGACTGGCAGGTTTGCTGGCTGACTAGATGGCAGGCTGGCTGGCTGACTGGCTGACTAGATGGCTGACTGGCAGGTTTGCTGGCTGACTAGATGGCAGGCTGGCTGGCTGACTGGCTGACTAGATGGCTGACTGACAGGTTTGCTGGCTGACTAGATGGCAGCCTGGCTGGCTGACTGGCTGACTAGATGGCTGACTGGCTGGTTTGCTGGCTGACTAGATTACTGGCTGGTTTGCTGGCTGACTGGCTGGCTGACTGACTGGTTGGTTTGCTGGCTTACTAGCTGACTAGATGGCTGGCTGGCTGGTTGTCTGGCTGACTGGCTGGCTGACTAGACGGCTGGCTGGCTGGTTTGCTGGCTGACTGGCTGACTAGACGACTGGCTGGTTTGCTGGCTGACTAGATGGCTGGCTGGCTGGTTTGCTGGCTGACTGGCTGACTAGATGGCTGGCTGGCTGGTTTGCTGGCTGACTAGATGGCTGGCTGGCTGGTTTGCTGGCTGACTGGCTGACTAGACGGCTGGCTGGCTGACTAGATGGCAGAGACAATCAGATAGAAACCCACTGTGGATAGACCACAATGCAAGCTGCTTCCAGAAAACACCGGAAGGAAAGTGGCTGAGTGAGAAAAACACATGTAACCAACATCTGTTTAGAGGAAGAGAGGGCTGCTACGGCAACACAGCTCCGCCCCCGTAACCCTCCTCTCACTCACCACCCACTGTTACAGCTGATTTGATCAGGGCTGGTGTGTGTGTGTGTGTGTGCGCGTGCGTGCGTGCGTGTGTGTGCGCGCTGAGGTGGGGGATTGAGGACAAGCTGTGTGTTACCTTTCACCTGATGCCTCAGGTGTCTGCTGAGCTCGTATTAACACGATGTAAAGCTGCTGGGGTTCCAGGAAAGAGAAAGACAATTCCCCGTCTCCCAACCTTCATATCTGTCTAGTCACAGAATACTACAGCGGAGCCATCTTACTCATTATGATCTGGATAGCTAAACTGATCCTAGATCAACAACTACTATGAGAGGCTTCCTGAAGCTGGGGCCTGGATGCTACAGCCATGTCATGTACTCAAACCGCAGGAGCATTGTGCTATATGGAGGGTGATAACAGACATAATGTGATATATGGAGGGTGATAACAGACATAATGTGATATATGGAGGGTGATAACAGACATAATGTGTATATTGGAGGGTGAACAACTATGTATATATGGAGGGTGAAACAGACTAATGTTTATGAGGGTGATAACAAATAATGTGTATATGGGGAGGGTGATACAGACATATGTGATATGAGGGGTGATAACAGACATAATGTGATATATGGAGGGTGATACAGACATAAGTGATATATGGAGGGTGATAACGAACATATGTGATATGGAGGGTGATAACAGACAATGTGATATATGGGAGGGTGATAACAGACATAATGTGATATATGGAGGTGATAAGACATAATTGATATTATGGAGGGTGATAACAGACAATGTAATATATGGAGGGTGATAACAGACATAATGTGCTATATGGAGGGTGATAACAGACATAATGTGATATATGGAGGGTGATAACAGACATAATGTGCTATATGGAGGGTGATAACAGACATATGTGATATATGGAGGGTGATAACAGACATAATGTGATATATGGTGGAGGGTGATAAGCACATAATGTGTATATGGGAGGTGATAACAGACATAATGTGATATTGGAGGTGATAACAGACATAATGTGATATATGGAGGGTGATAACAGAACTAATGTGATATATGGAGGGTGATAACAGACATAATGTAATATATGGAGGGTGATAACAGACATAATGTAATATATGGAGGGTGATAACAGACATAATGTGATATATGGAGGGTGATAACATACATAATGTGATTATGGAGGATGATAACAGACATAATGTGATATATGGAGGGTGATAACAGACATATGTGTATATTGGAGGGTGATAACAGACATATGTATATATGGAGGGTGATAACAGACATAATGTGATATATGGAGGGTGATAACAAACAGAATGTGATATATGGGGTATAACAGACATAATGTGATTATGGAGGGTGATAACAGACATAATGTGATATATGGAGGGTTAAGACTAGTATAAACAGACATAATGTGATATATGGAGGGTGATAACAGACATAATGGGATATATGGAGGGTGATAACAGACATAATGTGATATATGGTGAACAACATAATGTGATAATGGAGGGTGATAACAGACAGAATGTGATATATGGAGGGTGATAACAGACATAATGTGATATATGGAGGGTGATAACAGACATAATGTGCTATATGGAGGGTGATAACAGACATAATGTGTATATGGAGGGTGATAACAGACAGAATGTGATATATGGAGGGTGATAAGACATAATGTGATATATGGAGGGTGATAACAGACATAATGTGATATATGGAGGGTGATAAGACATAATGTGATATATGGAGGGTGATAACAACATAATGTGATATATGGAGGGTGATAACAGACATAATGTGAATATGGAGGGTGTAAACAGACTAATGTGATATATGGAGGATAACAGACATAATGTGATATATGGAGGGTGATAACAGACATAATGTGATATATGGGGGTGATAACAGACTAATGTATATATGGAGGGTGATAACAGACATAATGTGATTATGGAGGGTGATAACAGACATAATGTGATATATGGAGGGTGATAACAGACATATTGTGCTATATGGAGGGTGATAACAGACATAATGTGATATATGGAGGGTGATAACAGACATAATGTGATATATGGAGGGTGATAAGACATAATGTGATATATGGAGGGTGATAACAGACATAATGTGATATATGGAGGGTGATAACAGACATAATGTGATATATGGAGGGTGATACAGACTAGTATATATGAGGTGATACAGACATAATGTGATATATGGAGGGTGATAAGACATAATGTGATATATGGAGGGTGATAACAGACAGAATGTGATATATGGAGGGTGATAACAGACATAATGTGATTATGGAGGATGATAACAGACAGAATGTGATATTGGGGGTGATAACAGACATAATGTATATTGGAGGGTGATCAGACATATGGGATATATGGAGGGTGATAACAGACATAATGTGATTATGGAGGATGATAACAGACAGAATGTGATATATGGAGGGTGATAACAGACATAATGTGATATATGGAGGGTGATAACAGACATAATGTGATATATGGAGGGTGATAACAGACATAATGTGATATATGGAGGGTGATAACAGACAGAATGTGATATATGGAGGGTGATAACAGACATAATGTGATATATGGAGGGTGATAACAGACATAATGTGATATATGGAGGGTGATAACAGACAGAATGTGATATATGGAGGGTGATAACAGACATAATGTGATATATGGAGGGTGATAACAGACATAATGTGATATATGGAGGGTGATAACAGACATAATGTGATATATGGAGGGTGATAACAGACATAATGTGATAGAGGTGATAACAGACATAATGTGATATATGGAGGGTGATAACAGACATAATGTGATATATGGAGGGTGATAACAGACAGAATGTGATATATGGAGGGTGATAACAGACATAATAAATGTTATAATCCATCCATGAGTTTCTGAGCTACAGAAGTCTATGTGATATATTATATGTTATGTCTTACGTCATGTAACCACAACATAACACATTTTAAAACATTACGATTGTCTGTATATACCAGGGATTAACATCCGTCCTGTACGATCAGCAGCGACTGAACAATAGAGCTTAATCACCCTGAGGCACGTTTATCCACAGATTAAACGACGACGGGCCTTAAACCCACTAATGATCTTTTAGTGTCAGTGGCCTAGTGCATCTCGACTCAGATTCCTGAGCTGAGAGACAGAGAGGCAGGCTTTTAAAATGTGGGCTTTACTAAACTGAAGCAATCTGACTTCCTGGCTTGTTGTCCAGCGCTGTACTGGCTGTTAACATCGGGAGGAGGGGGGGGGGGGTTAGGGGGGGGGGGGGGTTATACTAATACTAGTAGCTCACAGCAGCGTGAATGAGCCGGCCCCGGCCTGCGCTGAACTGACGTTTTCCATTTGCGTGGATTCACGTGGGATTGGATAGTTATTGGATTGTGATATTTTTTTTTTGAAAACGGCAGTGTTTATTGTCTCTGCACTCAATCAAGTCATTACAGCTCCTTAAGGGCTCTTCTTCTGGGGTAAAACAATAGACTGCTTCCCTCTTTCACGGAGGGGAATCATGGGTCCTAGGAATACAGGACATTACCTTCTACATTAGGATCACTATATGCTTCTGTCTGACACATGGCAGGAATAATCCATAAAGTCAAGTGATTAGTAACAAACTATTTGCGATTCATATTATTGTGTTATTTGTTACAAAAAAAACATGATACTTCCCTACCCCATAAACAATGAGGAAAAAATGAATATTATTATTATTATTTTTTAAATGTACATGAATAAAATCAGTTTATATTAATGTGTTCTATCATTTTCCTTGGGTGTGAAAAATCAGCCTTATCCAAACAATTAGAGGGATTGTTGCTGACAGGCTCACTTTCCCAGGTCCCAGGTCCCAGGTCCCAGGTCACAACACAGGGAGAACTGATATAGGGCATTAATACATACATTAAGTTATCCATATGGAGCCATCTCACACATGTTCTATTCAATACACAGACAACAGAGCCCTGTCTAGGGGACAGTTTGTCGACAGAAGTGTGTTTGTGTATGTATGCATGTGTGTGTGTGTATGTGTGTGTGTGTGTATGTATGTATGTTTATGTGTGTGTATGTGTGTGTATGTGTGTGTATATGTATGTTTATGTGTGTGTATGTGTGTGTATGTGTGTATATGTATGCCATTGAGGATGTATACTATATATTCCCCATTCTTCTCTCCAAATAATCAATTGAGAGCTGCTGTTTCATCTGTAATAACAGTCTGGTCAGAGAGCTGCTGCAGAGAGAGCAGCTGTTTAGCACACACTCACAGAGAGAGCAGCTGTTTAGCACACACTCACAGAGAGAGCAGCTGTTTAGCACACACTCACAGAGAGAGCAGCTGTTTAGCACACACTCACAGAGAGAGCAGCTGTTTAACACACACTCACAGAGAGAGCAGCTGTTTAACACACACTCACAGAGAGAGCAGCTGTTTAGCACACACTCACAGAGAGAGCAGCTGTTTAGCACACACTCACAGAGAGAGCAGCTGTTTAGCACACACTCACAGAGAGAGCAGCTGTTTAGCACACACTCACAGAGAGAGCAGCTGTTTAGCACACACTCACAGAGAGAGCAGCTGTTTAACACACACTCACAGAGAGAGCAGCTGTTTAACACACATTCACAGAGAGAGCAGCTGTTTAGCACACACTCACAGAGAGAGCAGCTGTTTAGCACACACTCATAGAGAGAGCAGCTGTTTAGCACACACTCACAGAGAGAGCAGCTGTTTAGCACACACTCACAGAGAGAGCAGTTGTTTAACACACACTCACAGAGAGAGCAGCTGTTTAACACACACTCACAGAGAGAGCAGCTGTTTAGCACACACTCACAGAGAGAGCAGCTGTTTAGCACACACTCACAGAGAGAGCAGCTGTTTAACACACACTCACAGAGAGAGCAGCTGTTTAGCACACACTCACAGAGAGAGCAGCTGTTTAACACACACTCACAGAGAGAGCAGCTGTTTAGCACACACTCACAGAGAGAGCAGCTGTTTAACACACACTCACAGAGAGAGCAGCTGTTTAGCACACACTCACAGAGAGAGCAGCTGTTTAACACACACTCACAGAGAGAGCAGCTGTTTAACACACACTCACAGAGAGAGCAGCTGTTTAACACACACTCACAGAGAGAGCAGCTGTTTAACACACACTCACAGAGAGAGCAGCTGTTTAGCACACACTCACAGAGAGAGCAGCTGTTTAGCACACACTCATAGAGAGAGCAGCTGTTTAGCACACACTCACAGAGAGAGCAGCTGTTTAGCACACACTCACAGAGAGAGCAGTTGTTTAACACACACTCACAGAGAGAGCAGCTGTTTAACACACACTCACAGAGAGAGCAGCTGTTTAACACACACTCACAGAGAGAGATGATAAGTACAAAACCAAATAATTCTATAACTGACATTTTCCAAAGTCATCATCCATATCTCTGGCTGTAAATGTAATTAAGAGAAACATGTGATATTCTAGAACACTGACTGATCTGATAAATTATATTCTAGAACACTGACTGATCTGATAAATGATATTCTAGAACACTGACTGATCTGATAAATGATATTCTAGAACACTGACTGATCTGATACATTATATTCTAGAACACTGACTGATCTGATACATTATATTCTAGAACACTGACTGATCTGATACATTATATTCTAGAACACTGACTGATCTGATAAATTATATTCTAGAACACTGACTGATCTGATAAATTATATTCTAGAACACTGACTGCTGTGAGAAGACCTTTCGTACTGTACTGGAGGCTTTGCAAGAGGCTTTGTGTGCGTGTGTGTGTGTGTGTTGTACGTCTATAAGCGAGTGTTACTGTATGTTTTGTAAGAGTTGTGTTAGAGAGAGTGTGTGTGTGTGTGTGTGTGTGTGTGTGTGTGTGTGTGTGTGTGTGTGTGTGTGTGTGTGTGTGTGTGTGTGTGTGTGTGTGTGTGTGTTAGAAACTAGGTCAGCATTGGGATATGACACATCCCCCTGGAAAGATTTATGTGAAAATCCGAGAGGGTGCAGAGAGAGGAGGAGAGGAGAGGGCTGAGGTTAGAGGAGAGGAGATAGGAGGAGAGGAGAGGGCTGAGGTGAGAGGAGAGAGGAGGAGAGGGCTGAGGTGAGAGGAGAGAGGAGGAGAGGGCTGAGAGGAGAGGAGAGGAGAGAGGATGAGAGGGCTGAGGAGAGAGGAGAGGGCTGAGGTGAGAGGAGAGGAGGAGAGGGCTGAGGTGAGAGGAGAGGAGAGAGGAGGAGAGGGCTGAGATGAGAGGAGATGAGGAGAGGGCTGAGGTGAGAGGAGAGGAGAGAGGAGGAGAGGGCTGAGGTGAGAGGAGAGAGGAGGAGAGGGCTGAGGTGAGAGGAGAGAGGAGGAGAGGGCTGAGGTGAGAGGAGAGGAGAGAGGAGGGCTGAGGTGAGAGGAGAGGAGGAGAGGAGGAGAGGGCTGAGGTGAGAGGAGAGGAGAGAGGGGGAGAGGGCTGAGGTGAGAGGAGAGGAGAGAGGAGGAGAGGGCTGAGGTGAGAGGAGAGGAGAGAGGAGGAGAGGAGAGGAGAGGAGAGGAGAGAGGAGGAGAGGGCTGAGGTGAGAGGAGAGGAGAGGGCTGAGGTGAGAGGAGAGGAGAGAGGAGGAGAGGGCTGAGGTGAGAGGAGAGGAGAGAGGGGGAGAGGGCTGAGGTGAGAGGAGAGGAGAGAGGAGGAGAGGGCTGAGGTGAGAGGAGAGGAGAGAGGAGGAGAGGAGAGGAGAGGAGAGGAGAGAGGAGGAGAGGGCTGAGGTGAGAGGAGAGGAGAGGGCTGAGGTGAGAGGAGAGGAGAGAGGAGGAGAGGGCTGAGGTGAGAGGAGAGGAGAGAGGAGGAGAGGGCTGAGGTGAGAGGAGAGGAGGAGAGGAGGAGGAGAGAGGAGAGGGCTGAGGTGAGAGGAGAGGAGAGAGGAGGAGAGGGCTGTGAGAGGAGAGGAGGAGAGGAGAGAGGAGGAGAGTGCTGGGGTGAGAGGAGAGGAGAGAGGAGGAGAGGGCTGAGGTGAGAGGAGAGGAGGAGAGGAGAGAGGGGGAGAGGGCTGAGGTGAGAGGAGAGGGCTGAGGTGAGAGGAGAGGACTGAGGTGAGAGGAGGATAGGAGAGAGGAGGAGAGGGCTGAGGTGAGAGGAGAGAGGATGAGAGGGCTGAGGTGAGAGGAGAGGAGAGAGGAGGAGAGGGCTGAGGTGAGAGGAGGAGAGGGCTGAGGTGAGAGGAGAGGAGGAGAGGGCTGAGGTGAGAGGAGGAGAGGGCTGAGGTGAGAGGAGAGGGCTGAGGTGAGAGGAGAGGAGGAGAGGGCTGAGGTGAGAGGAGAGGATGAGATAGGAGGGCTGAGGTGAGAGGAGATGAGAGAGGAGGAGAGGGCTGAGGTGAGAGGAGAGGAGGACAGGAGAGAGGAGGAGAGGGCTGAGGTGAGAGGAGAGGAGAGAGGAGGAGAGGGCTGAGATGAGAGGAGAGAGGAGGAGAGGGCTGAGGTGAGAGGAGAGGAGGAGAGGAGAGGGCTGAGGTGAGAGGAGATGAGGAGAGGGCTGAGGTGAGAGGAGAGGAGAGAGGAGGAGAGGGCTGAGGTGAGAGGAGAGGAGAGAGGAAGAGAGGGCTGATGTGAGAGGAGAGGAGAGAGGAGGGCTGAGGTGAGAGGAGAGGAGGAGAGGAGGAGAGGGCTGAGGTGAGAGGAGAGGGCTGAGGTGAGAGGAGAGGAGAGAGGAGGAGGGCTGATGTGAGAGGAGAGGAGAGAGGAGGAGAGGGCTGAGGTGAGAGGAGAGGAGGAGAGGGCTGATGTGAGAGGAGAGGAGGAGAGGGCTGAGGTGAGAGGAGAGGAGGGCTGATGTGAGAGGAGAGGAGGAGAGGGCTGAGGTGAGAGGAGAGGAGGAGAGGAGAGAGGAGGAGAGGAGAGAGGAGGAGAGGGCTGAGGTGAGAGGAGAGGTGAGAGGAGGAGAGGGCTGAGGTGAGAGGAGAGGAGAGAGGAGGAGAGGGCTGAGGTGAGAGCAGAGGAGGAGAGGAGGAGAGGAGAGAGGAGGAGAGGGCTGAGGTGAGAGGAGAGGAGGAGAGGGTTGAGGTGAGAGGAGAGGAGAGAGGAGGAGAGGGCTGATGTGAGAGGAGAGGAGAGAGGAGGAGAGGGCTGAGGTGAGAGGAGAGGAGGGCTGAGGTGAGAGGAGAGGAGAGAGGAGGAGAGGAGAGAGGAGGAGAGGGCTGAGGTGAGAGGAGAGGAGGAGAGGGCTGAGGTGAGAGGAGAGGAGAGAGGAGGAGAGGGGAGAGGAGGAGAGGAGAGAGGAGGAGAGGGCTGCCACAAGCAGTCGTAGCAGAGAGAGGGAAAAACAGCTATACAGATGACTAATCATTGGGACATTCAGAGATGAAACATCTACAACCACTATCTCTTCATAAAGTATATTTACATAAAACTACAGCAAACACTACATTTTAGAGAAAGGTTTGTCTCCCTGGTTTGGCTGTTTGTCTGTTGAGGTGATAATTGACATCTCCCTCCTGCTCTGTCCTCCAATGTGGTCCTTGGATTGTGTCAAATTCAATGAAATGTATTTTATAAAGCCATTTTTACATCCGCAGTTATCACAAAGTGCTTAACAGATACCCAGGCTAAAACCCCAAAGAGCAAGACATGATGTCTACTACAAAACATATGGTGAGGATGATGACGATACACAGGTTTATATATATTTTACATATGTTATCTGAGATATACACAAAAACCAAGCCATGAGGTCAAGAATAAACTGTCCATAGAGCTCCGAGACAGGATGGTATCAAGGCACAGATCTGGGGAAGGGTATCAATAAATGTCTGCAGCACTGAAGGTCCCCAAGAACACCAGGGGAGAAAAGCCTTGGTCAGGGAGGTGACCAAGAACCCAATGGTCACTCAGAGAGCTCAGAGTGCCACTGGCGGCATCCACTCCTCAGTAAAGGCACCTAACAGCCCGCTTGGAGTTTGCCAAAAGGCACCTAAAGACTCTCAGACCATGTAAAACAAGACTCTCTGGTCTGACGAAACCAAGATTAAACACTTTGGCCTGAATACCAATCGTCACATCTGGAGGAAACCTGGCACCATCCCTACAGTGAAGTATGGTGGTGGCAGCATCATGCTCTGGGGATGTTTTTCAGTGGCAGGGACTGGGAGACTAGTCAGGATCGAGGCAAAGATTACAGGAGCAAAGTACAGAGAGATCCTTGAAAACCTGCTCCAGAGCAGACTGGGGCGAAGGTTCACCTTCCAACAGGACAACCACCCTAAGCACACAGCCAAGACAAAGCAGGAGTGGATTCGGAACAAGTCTCTGAATTTTATTTGAGTGGCCCAACCAGAGCCTGGACTTGAACCCGATGTAACATCTCTTGAGAGACCTGAAAATAGCTGCTTAGCGACGCTCCCCATCCAACCTGACAGAGCTCGAGAGGATCTGCAGAGAAGAATGGGAGAAGCTCCCCAAATACAGGTGTGCCAAGATTGTAGCGTCACACCCAAGAAGACTCGAGTCTGTAATCAAAAGTACTGAGTAAAGGGTCTGAATACTTATGTAAATGTGATATTTCAAGTTTTTATATTTAATACATTTGCAAAAATAAAATATATATTTTTTTTGCTTTGTCATTATGGGGTATTGTGTGTAGATTGATGAGGGGAAAACAATATTTAATCTATTTTAGAGTAAGGCTGTAGAGTAACAAAATGTGAAAAAAGGGGGGGTCTGAACACTTTCCAAATGCACTGTACATTACAGTTGTATGAGATACACAGGTTTATATATATATATATTATATTCTGTAGGTTATCAGAGTGAACCAACTGGTGTCCTCCACTTCCCTTCTGTTATACACACATGTCTATCTGAGGTATAATTTGGTGTTTGAAGCAAACTGTGGCGGATCCTCTCTCCTTGACCAAACAATTACAGTCAAATTAGTGGTGATTTGAATGAGTCCTTGAAGAGGAATGGAAACACTTTAGGAAGTACATCTAAGCCCTCGATTTTCCATTTCCCTTTAAAGGTTATCATTTATCCAAACACACACAGTGGAGGAATCATGTTCTCCTCCTCTACACTGAACACAACCTGACCTACATACTGAACACAACCAGACCTACACACTAAACACAACCAGACCTACACACTAAACACAACCAGACCTACACACTATACAAAACCAGACCTACACACAACCAGACCTACACACTAAACACAACCAGACCTACACACTAGACACAACCAGACCTACACACTAAACACAACCAGACCTACACACTAAACACAACCAGACCTACACACTAACACAACCAGACCTACACACTAAACACAACCAGACCTCCACACTAAACACAACCAGACCTGCACACTAAACACAACCAGACCTGCACACTAAACACAACCAGACCTACACACTAAACACAACCAGACCTACACACTAAACACAACCAGACCTACACACTAAACACAACCAAACCTACACACTAAACACAACACAACCAGACCTACACACTAAACACAACCAGACCTACACACTAAACACAACCAGACCTACACACTAAACACAACATAACCAGACCTACACACTAAACACAACCAGACCTACACACTAAACACAACCAGACCTACACACTAAACACAACACAACCAGACCTACACACTAAACACAACCAGACCTACACACTAAACACAACCAGACCTACACACTAAACACAACACAACCAGACCTACACACTAAACACAACCAGACCTACACACTAAACACAACCAGACCTACACACTAAACACAACCAGACCTACACACTAAACACAACCAGACCTACACACTAAACATAACCAGACCTACACACTAAACACAACCAGACCTACACACTAAACACAACCAGACCTACACACTAAACACAACCAGACCTACACACTAAACACAACCAGACCTACACACTAAACACAACCAGACCTACACACTAAACACAACCAGACCTGCACACTAAACACAACCAGACCTACACACTAAACACAACCAGACCTAAACACAACACAACCAGACCTACACACTAAACACAACCAGACCTAAACACAACACAACCAGACCTACACACAAAACACAACCAGACCTACACACTAAACACAACCAGACCTACACACTAAACACAACCAAACCTACACACTAAACACAACCAGACCTACACACTGAACACAACCAGACCTACACACTAAACACAACCAGACCTACACACTGAACATAACCAGACCTACACACTAAACACAACACAACCAGACCTACACACTAAACACAACCAGACCTACACACTAAACACAACCAGACCTACACACTAAACACAACCAGACCTACACACTAAACACAACCAGACCTACACACTAAACACAACCAGACCTACACACTAAACACAACCAGACCTACACACTAAACACAACCAGACCTACACACTAAACACAACCAGACCTACACACTAAACATAACCAGACCTACACACTAAACACAACCAGACCTACACACTAAACACAACCAGACCTACACACTGAACACAACCAGACCTACACACTAAACACAACCAGACCTACACACTAAACACAACCAGACCTACACACTAAACACAACCAGACCTACACACTAAACACAACCAGACCTACACACTAAACACAACCAGACCTGCACACTAAACACAACCAGACCTACACACTAAACACAACCAGACCTAAACACAACACAACCAGACCTACACACTAAACACAACCAGACCTACACACAAAACACAACCAGACCTACACACTAAACACAACCAGACCTACACACTAAACACAACCAGACCTACACACTAAACACAACCAGACCTACACACTAAACACAACCAGACCTACACACTAAACACAACCAGACCTACACACTAAACACAACCAGACCTAAACACTGAACACAACCAGACCTACACACTAAACACAACCAGACCTACACACTATACACAACCAGACCTACACACTATACACAACCAGACCTACACACTAAACACAACCAGACCTACACACTAAACACAACCAGACCTACACACTAAACACAACACAACCAGACCTACACACTAAACACAACCAGAGCTACACACTAAACACAACCAGACCTACACACTAGACACAACCAGACCTAAACACTAAACACAACCAGACCTGCACACTAAACACAACCAGACCTACACACTAAACACAACCAGACCTACACACTAAACACAACCAGACCTACATACTAAACACAACCAGACCTACACACTATACACAACCAGACCTACACACTATACACAACCAGACCTACACACTAAACACAACCAGACCTACACACTAAACACAACACAACCAGACCTACACACTAAACACAACCAGAGCTACACACTAAACACAACCAGACCTACACACTAGACACAACCAGACCTAAACACTAAACACAACCAGACCTGCACACTAAACACAACCAGACCTACACACTAAACACAACCAGACCTACACACTAAACACAACCAGACCTACATACTAAACACAACCAGACCTGCACACTAAACACAACCAGACCTACACACTAAACACAACCAGACCTAAACACAACACAACCAGACCTACACACTAAACACAACCAGACCTACACACTAAACACAACCAGACCTAAACACAACACAACCAGACCTACACACTAAACACAACCAGACCTACACACTAAACACAACCAGACCTACACACTAAACACAACCAGACCTACACACAAAACACAACCAGACCTACACACTAAACACAACCAGACCTACACACTAAACACAACCAGACCTACACACTAAACACAACCAGACCTACACACTGAACACAACACAACCAGACCTACACACTAAACACAACCAGACCTACATACTAAACACAACACAACCAGACCTACACACTAAACACAACCAGACCTACACACTAAACACAACCAGACCTACACACTAAACACAACCAGACCTCCACACTAAACACAACCAGACCTACACACTAAACACAACCAGACCTACACACTAAACACAACCAGACCTACACACTAAACACAACCAGACCTACACACTAAACACAACCAGACCTACACACTAAACACAACCAGACCTACACACTAAACACAACCAGACCTCCACACTAAACACAACCAGACCTACACACTAAACACAACCAGACCTACACACTAAACACAACCAGACCTACACACTAAACACAACCAGACCTACACACTAAACACAACCAGACCTACACACTAAACACAACCAGACCTACACACTAAACACAACCAGACCTACACACTAAACACAACCAGACCTACACACTAAACACAACCAGACCTACACACTAAACACAACCAGACCTACACACTAAACACAACCAGACCTCCACACTAAACACAACCAGACCTACACACTAAACACAACCAGACCTACACACTAAACACAACCAGACCTACACACTAAACACAACCAGACCTACACACTAAACACAACCAGACCTCCACACTAAACACAACCAGACCTACACACTAAACACAACCAGACCTACACACTAGACACAACCAGACCTACACACTAAACACAACCAGACCTACACACTAAACACAACCAGACCTACACACTAAACACAACCAGACCTACACACTAAACACAACCATACCTACACACTAAACACAACCAGACCTCCACACTAAACACAACCAGACCTACACACTAAACACAACCAGACCTACACACTAGACACAACCAGACCTACACACTAGACACAACCAGACCTACACACTAAACACAACCAGACCTACACACTAAACACAACCATACCTACACACTAAACACAACCAGACCTACACACTAAACACAACCAGACCTACACACTAACACAACACAACCAGACCTACACACTAGACACAACCAGACCTACACACTAAACACAACCAGACCTACACACTAAACATAACCAGACCTACACACTAAACACAACACAACCAGACCTACACACTAAACACAACCAGACCTCCACACTAGACACAACCAGACCTACACACTAAACACAACCAGACCTCCACACTAAACACAATCAGACCTACACACTAGACACAACCAGACCTACACACTAAACACAACCAGACCTACACACTAAACACAACCAGACCTACACACTAAACACAACCAGACCTCCACACTAAACACAACCAGACCTACACACTAAACACAACCAGACCTACACACTAAACACAACCAGACCTAAACACAACACAACCAGACCTACACACTAAACACAACCAGACCTACACACTAAACACAACCAGACCTACACACTAAACACAACCAGACCTACACACTAAACACAACCAGACCTACACACTAAACACAACCAGACCTACACACTAAACACAACCAGACCTACACACTAAACACAACCAGACCTCCACACTAAACACAACCAGACCTACACACTAAACACAACCAGACCTACACACTAAACACAACCAGACCTACACACTAAACACAACCAGACCTACACACTAAACACAACCAGACCTACACACTAAACACAACCAGACCTACACACTAAACACAACCAGACCTACACACTAAACACAACCAGACCTACACACTAAACACAACCAGACCTACACACTAAACACAACCAGACCTACACACTAAACACAACCAGACCTCCACACTAAACACAACCAGACCTACACACTAAACACAACCAGACCTACACACTAAACACAACCAGACCTACACACTAAACACAACCAGACCTCCACACTAAACACAACCAGACCTACACACTAAACACAACCAGACCTACACACTAGACACAACCAGACCTACACACTAAACACAACCAGACCTACACACTAAACACAACCAGACCTACACACTAAACACAACCAGACCTACACACTAAACACAACCATACCTACACACTAAACACAACCAGACCTCCACACTAAACACAACCAGACCTACACACTAAACACAACCAGACCTACACACTAGACACAACCAGACCTACACACTAAACACAACCAGACCTACACACTAAACACAACCAGACCTACACACTAAACACAACCATACCTACACACTAAACACAACCAGACCTACACACTAAACACAACCAGACCTACACACTAACACAACACAACCAGACCTACACACTAGACACAACCAGACCTACACACTAAACACAACCAGACCTACACACTAAACATAACCAGACCTACACACTAAACACAACACAACCAGACCTACACACTAAACACAACCAGACCTCCACACTAGACACAACCAGACCTACACACTAAACACAACCAGACCTCCACACTAAACACAATCAGACCTACACACTAGACACAACCAGACCTACACACTAAACACAACCAGACCTACACACTAAACACAACCAGACCTACACACTAAACACAACCAGACCTCCACACTAAACACAACACAACCAGCCCTACACACTAAACACAACACAACCAGACCTACACACTAAACACAACACAACCAGACCTACACACTGAAAAAAAAAAATGAAAAAAAAACTCTGGGTTTCTGTTAGGATGGAACGGAAAATATGGCGCTGTACAACGTGACGGTCGGGAGTACAGCACTGGGCTATTTAGCTAAAGAATGCAGGCACGCGGGAGACCGGGGTGCAATTCCCCGACGGGGAGGAAGGAGTAGGCTGTCCTTGTAAATAAGAATTTGTTCTTAACTGACTTGCCTTGTTAAATAAAGGTCACACTAAAAGCATAACATATCTGCACCATAATTTTGTAATTCTAGTCTAACCAATACCCAAACTGAGATTCAGTGAAGAATATCTCAGAGCAGCGCAAAACGATGCTAAAATAGTTGTAGGCTAATGCTTCTAACTTCAATATGCTCTTTCATAAGACCTACATCAATTTTATCAGCACATTACTCAACACTAGTGAGACTTATGTCGCCTACGGTAGGTCTACAATATATTGAAAAACATGACGTGGCTCTCAGCCAATAATTACATTTGGAGGATATTTCTGTAATTCAGTGATATTTATTACCATAGCATGGATCCATAACTAAATAAACATCGGCATTTTGAGAGAATATTTGTATCGTTATTTTATTAATGAAAGCATAAAGATGCCATTATTAGTTACATTGTTTTGGTTTGAACGTGCAGACTGGCACTAAGAACAGCGGCGACGTCTCCCTTGTCAGCGCCATTATTAGAGCAACGCCCCTTAAAGTGTTGCTCTGTGCTACCCATCGTGGCGAGGTGGGGGTCCACCCCCCTCTCCCTTCCTCCTCTTCCCTTCCACATGGGCTAGGTCTGTCTTCTATGCGTGGCTCTGCGGCCCATCCCGTGCCCCCTGCCCTCGTGCCATGAACCTCATGCACTTTCAGTGGATACAGCTGGAGAACTGCAAGGCAATCCCATTGTGCACCACTCTGGAGCCATGACCAATATGACCAATATATATTATCCTGCTAATAACAGGGTTAATGATATATCTGTGAGAATATCCACATGGCTTTTATATCATTCTGAATTAATAATACAAGTAATCGCTTTGTTTAAAAATGAACAATATTTTGGAGATTATTTCGTTTTCAAATAACGTAAAATGAGCTAGAAAAAGGTAATTCTTGAACATGGTGTGAGACATTGTTACTAATTTATAAATAAAGCCAGTTTGTTATTTAGAATTATTTATTTCTGTTTTTAGAGGGAGAAAAACCAAAAACCTACAGTTATCTCATGGGTCTCCCAGTTGAGCCCACCACAGGTATTGAACCAGCATCTGTAGCAACACAGCTTGCACTGCTATGCAGTGTCTTAGACCGTTGGGCCAGTCAGGCGCTGTACAACGTGACCGGTAAGAGCAAAATAATCCTAACAAATAAAATAATAAAAACCTTAGTGTAACAACAGTTTTAGTAAGTAATACTGAAGTCGTGCACAATTATACGTTTCTATTTAGGTTTATGTCGCCCGTTGATTATCAGTTAGAGACACAGTAGCGCCTTGGGACCCAAAATCAGTGTTCTAACTCCCCCTTGTGGTGGTCTGAAGCAATGAAGTGGTGACGCAGGGTACCGTACTAAACCACAAATGACCTCTAAGTCCCGCAGCGTAAACTCGCAACTTTTAAAGGAAGAACGACTGTACACACGCAAACAGACAGACAGACACACAAACAGACAGTGACAGACACACAAACAGACAGTGACTGACAGACAGTGACTGACAGACAGACAGACAGACAGACAGACAGACAGACAGACAGACAGACAGACAGACAGACAGACAGACAGACAGACAGACAGAGGTCAAGCAGACAGACAGACTATGGTTAGTGCTATCCTGGTTCCTTGGGACGTCTCTACCCTAACCCTTACCTAACCACCAGCAGGGGTCACTGTTATGCAGAGTCAATACCCATCTCCTTTCTCTCAGCTCTTTTCTCTCCCAGCTCTCTTTTCTCTCTCTCTCTCTCAGCTCTCTTTTTTCTCTCTCTCTCTTTTCTCTCTCTCTCTTTTCTCTCTCTCTCTCAGCTCAGGTTTCTCCCTCCTCAAGATGCACAACCCTCAGAGTCAGATCAACATCATACCCGACTTTAACGGGGTTGTCCCCAAAGGACCGGGAGCTGTTTTCATTTAGCAGAGTAAGCAACTTTACTGAATTCATTACATTATTCTATTAATCACCATGCTTTTCCCTAACAATCACAATTATGGCTGTGAGTTTAGAGACTTCAATCACCTTAAAAATAGCCCGCAAGTTGTGTTAAAGGAGTATACATGCCAGTGATTTACCTCCTCGTCATATCTATGGATAAATTAATCTATGGATCTATATATCGTATGGCCAATTTGAAGGAATTGACTGTATAATAATTAAATAGAAATACATGTCAAGCCCTGTCCACAGTTTGGTACCCACTACAGTACACTACTAGAAATATGAACAGGTTAATACCCACTACAGTACACTACTAGAAATATGAACAGGTTAATACCCACTACAGTACACTACCAGAAATATGAACAGGTTAATACCCACTACAGTACACTACTAGAAATATGAACAGGTTAATACCCACTACAGTACACTACTAGAAATATGAACAGGTTAATACCCACTACAGTACACTACTAGAAATATGAACAGGTTAATACCCACTACAGTACACTACCAGAAATATGAACAGGTTAATACCCACTACAGTACACTACTAGAAATATGAACAGTTTGGTACCCACTACAGTACACTACTAGAAATATGAACAGGTTAATACCCACTAAAGTACACTACCAGAAATATGAACAGGTTAATACCCACTACAGTACACTACTAGAAATATGAACAGGTTAATACCCACTACAGTACACTACTAGAAATATGAACAGTTTGGTACCCACTACAGTACACTACTAGAAATATGAACAGGTTAATACCCACTACAGTACACTACTAGAAATATGAACAGGTTAATACCCACTACAGTACACTACTAGAAATATGAACAGGTTAATACCCACTACAGTACACTACTAGAAATATGAACAGGTTAATACCCACTACAGTACACTACTAGAAATATGAACAGGTTAATACCCACTACAGTACACTACCAGAAATATGAACAGGTTAATACCCACTACAGTACACTACTAGAAATATGAACAGGTTAATACCCACTACAGTACACTACTAGAAATATGAACAGTTTGGTACCCACTACAGTACACTACTAGAAATATGAACAGGTTAATACCCACTACAGTACACTACTAGACATATGAACAGTTTAATACCCACTACAGTACACTACTAGAAATATGAACAGTTTAATACCCACTACAGTACACTACTAGAAATATGAACAGGTTAATACCCACTACAGTACACTACTAGAAATATGAACAGGTTAATACCCACTACAGTACACTACTAGAAATATGAACAGGTTAATACCCACTACAGTACACTACTAGAAATATGAACAGGTTAATACCCACTACAGTACACTACTAGAAATATGAACAGGTTAATACCCACTACAGTACACTACTAGACATATGAACAGTTTAATACCCACTACAGTACACTACTAGAAATATGAACAGTTTAATACCCACTACAGTACACTACTAGAAATATGAACAGGTTAATACCCACTACAGTACACTACTAGAAATATGAACAGGTTAATACCCACTAAAGTACACTACCAGAAATATGAACAGGTTAATACCCACTACAGTACACTGCTAGAAATATGAACAGTTTAGGCTCTTCTCTGGGCTTCATGTGGCATCATCATCAGCATGCTCTTAGGCTCTTCTCTGGGCTTCATGTGGCATCAACATCAGCATGCTCTTAGGCTCTTCTCTGGGCTTCATGTGGCATCAACATCAGCATGCTCTTAGGCTCTTCTCTGGGCTTCATGTGGCATCATCATCAGCATGCTCTTAGGCTCTTCTCTGGGCTTCATGTGGCATCAACATCAGCATGCTCTTAGGCTCTTCTCTGGGCTTCATGTGGCATCAACATCAGCATGCTCTTAGGCTCTTCTCTGGGCTTCATGTGGCATCAACATCAGCATGCTCTTAGGCTCTTCTCTGGGCTTCATGTGGCATCATCATCAGCATGCTCTTAGGCTCTTCTCTGGGCTTCATGTGGCATCATCATCAGCATGCTCTTAGGCTCTTCTCTGGGCTTCATGTGGCATCATCATCAGCATGCTCTTAGGCTCTTCTCTGGGCTTCATGTGGCATCAACATCAGCATGCTCTTAGGCTCTTCTCTGGGCTTCATGTGGCATCAACATCAGCATGCTCTTAGGCTCTTCTCTGGGCTTCATGTGGCATCATCATGTGTCAGAGAGGCTGAACCAGCGCCACCGGGCAGCAAATAAACCAACTGTTTAGGCATTTCAGATGGCTGCAGTTTATTGAGCTGTGGTGGCAGGAATGGATCCAGCCTGATATTTACTGACCATGCACCCTTGTTTAAGAGCAGGCGGGAGGAGGAGGGAGGGGGGAAACCTTATTATCTATGTGAGGTACTGTGACAAATGTCTCTGATCTACGGGGACTTATGGATGACAAATGAACAGGAATGGGGGAATGTTAGAGAAGGCCTGTCTGCAGTTTGGGCCAGGGGTCAACGCGTTCACTGTGCCCTGCAGTCTGTGTGATAGGAACATGTATCAGAGGTCACTGTGTTCTCTGAGCCCTGCAGTGGATCTGATGTGTGATAATTGGAGAATGTATCTTACTGATTAGTGTGATGTAAGAAACAAAGAGGGGGGGGGGGGGTCTCCTCCTCTTCTCCCCTCTCATCTTCTCCCTCCTCCCCTCTTCTTTCTCCTCTTCTCCCTCCTCTCCTCCCTCCTATCATCCCTCTTGTCCTCCCTCTTCCCTCCTCCTCCCCTCTTCTTTCTACCCTTCTCCCTCCTCTTCTTATCCCTCCTCTCCTCCCTCCTCCTCCCCTCTCCTCTCCTCCCTCCTCTCCTCCCTCCTCCCCTCCCCTCTCCTCTCCTCCCTCCTCCCCTCTTCTTTCTCCTCTCCTCCCTCCTCTCCTCCCTCCTCCCCTCTTCTTTCTCCTCTCCTCCCTCCTCTCCTCCCTCCTCCCCTCCCCTCTCCTCCCTCCTCTCCTCCCTCCTCCCCTCTTCTTTCTCCTCTCCTCCCTCCTCTTCTCCATCCTCCCCTCTTCTTTCTCCTCTCCTCCCTCCCCCCTCCCATTATCCCTCCTCTTCTTCTCCCTCATGTCCTCCCTCCCTCCTTTCTCTCTCCTCTCCTACCTCCTGTCCTATATCCTCTCCTCCCGTCCTACCTCCTGTCGTCTCTCCTTTCCTCCCTCCCCTCCTTTCCTCCCTCCAGCCTTTTTCCCTAAAGCCTGCATAGTGAATTGGCAAATTGACACCGTGAACTGTACTCTCTCAGACAGCCAGCAGCCAGAGACCACACCATACCACCTCCTGCCAACAAAATGGTTCAAATTACAGACTGCAGCTATGCCATGCCAACAAATGTAACTGATGGCTGTCACAAGGTGTGAGACGTGAGTGTAGTGGTGTCAGAAGTTCTGCTGATATCAGCATCACAAACGATCAGAATCCCGGCGCCGCTCGGTGGTAACAGGGCGTGAATTTTCCGCCCAGCAGAAGTCTGCAAATAGACCCTGAATAAACAAACCTGACCATCAGACGCTGATAAGACCAACCTGATCCTCAGACCCTGATTAGACCCACCTGATCATCAGACCCTGATTAGACCCACCTGATCCTCAGACCCTGATTAGACCCACCTGATCATCAGACCCTGATTAGACCCACCTGATCATCAGACCCTGATTAGACCCAACTGATCATCAGACCCTGATTAGACCCACCTGACCATCAGACCCTGAATATGTCAAGACAAGACAGATTATTCAGCTGTCATTGTGAGACTAGAGTTATATTCAGTCTGAGGAGAACAGATCTCTCCTTGTGGACAGAGAGAGTTATATTCAGTCTGAGGAGAACAGATCTCTCCTTGTGGACAGAGAGACTAGTTATATTCAGTCTGAGGAGAACAGATCTCTCCTTGTGGACAGAGAGACTAGAGTTATATTCAGTCTGAGGAGAACAGATCTCTCCTTGTGGACAGAGAGACTAGAGTTATATTCAGTCTGAGGAGAACAGATCTCTCCTTGTGGACAGAGAGAGTTATATTCAGTCTGAGGAGAACAGATCTCTCCTTGTGGACAGAGAGACTAGAGTTATATTCAGTCTGAGGAGAACAGATCTCTCCTTGTGGACAGAGAGACTAGTTATATTCAGTCTGAGGAGAACAGATCTCTCCTTGTGGACAGAGAGAGTTATATTCAGTCTGAGGAGAACAGATCTCTCCTTGTAGACAGAGAGAGTTATATTCAGTCTGAGGAGAACAGATCTCTCCTTGTGGACAGAGAGACTAGTTATATTCAGTCTGAGGAGAACAGATCTCTCCTTGTGGACAGAGAGAGTTATATTCAGTCTGAGGAGAACAGATCTCTCCTTGTGGACAGAGAGACTAGTTATATTCAGTCTGAGGAGAACAGATCTCTCCTTGTGGACAGAGAGAGTTATATTCAGTCTGAGGAGAACAGATCTCTCCTTGTGGACAGAGAGAGTTATATTCAGTCTGAGGAGAACAGATCTCTCCTTGTGGACAGAGAGACTAGTTATATTCAGTCTGAGGAGAACAGATCTCTCCTTGTGGACAGAGAGAGTTATATTCAGTCTGAGGAGAACAGATCTCTCCTTGTAGACAGAGAGAGTTATATTCAGTCTGAGGAGAACAGATCTCTCCTTGTGGACAGAGAGACTAGAGTTATATTCAGTCTGAGGAGAACAGATCTCTCCTTGTGGACAGAGAGAGTTATATTCAGTCTGAGGAGAACAGATCTCTCCTTGTGGACAGAGAGACTAGTTATATTCAGTCTGAGGAGAACAGATCTCTCCTTGTGGACAGAGAGACTAGTTATATTCAGTCTGAGGAGAACAGATCTCTCCTTGTGGACAGAGAGAGTTATATTCAGTCTGAGGAGAACAGATCTCTCCTTGTGGACAGAGAGACTAGTTATATTCAGTCTGAGGAGAACAGATCTCTCCTTGTGGACAGAGAGAGTTATATTCAGTCTGAGGAGAACAGATCTCTCCTTGTGACCAGAGAGACTAGAGTTATATTCAGTCTGAGGAGAACAGATCTCTCCTTGTGACCAGTGATACAGAGGCACCTGATTCCCTATGTAGTGCACTACTTTGGAACAGGGCCCATATTATCTATGTAGTGCACTACTTTGGAACAGGGCCCATATTATCTATGTAGTGCACTACTCAGAGTACACAGTGATACTGATACAGAGACTGGCATGGGACAGTATGTAAGGAAGAGCTCTCTCTCCACACAGCATGTCTCTGAATCTATGCTTGTGTCAACATTAAAATTCAGTCCCAAAATGCCTCCTCCTCCTCTCCTCCCATGCCTCCTCCTCCCCCATGCCTCCTCCTCCTCTCCTTCATGCCTCCTCCCCCATGCCTCCTCCTCCTCTCCCCCATGCCTTCTCCTCCTCTCCTCCCATGCCTCCTCCTCCTCTCCCCCATGCCTCCTCCTCCTCTCCTCCATGCCTGCTCCTCCTCTCCCCCATGCCTCCTCCTCCCCCATGCCGCCTCCTCCTCTCCCCCATGCCTCCTCCTCCCCCATGCCTCCTCCTCCTCTCCCTCCCCCATGCCTCCTCCTCCTCTCCCCCATGCCTCCTCCTCCTCTCCTCCCATGCCTCCTCCTCCTCTCCCCCATGCCTGCTCCTCCTCTCCTCCATGCCTGCTCCTCCTCTCCCCCATGCCTCCTCCTCCCCCATGCCGCCTCCTCCTCTCCCCCATGCCTCCTCCCCCCCATGCCTCCTCCTCCTCTCCCCCATGCCTCCTCCTCCTCTCCCATGCCTCCTCCTCCTCTCCCCCATGCCTCCTCCTCCTCTCCTCCCATGCATCCTCCTCCTCCTATCCCCATTGCCTCCTCCTCCTCCTCTCCCCATTGCCTCCTCCTCCTCCTCTCCCATGCCTCCTCCTCCTCTCCCCCCATGCCTCCTCCTCCTCTCCCCCCATGCCTTCTCCTCCTCCTCCCATTCCTCCTCCTCCTCTCCTCCCATGCCTCCTCCTCCTCTCCTCCCATGCCTCCTCCTCCTCCTCCCATGCCTCCTCCTCCTCCTCCTCTCCCCCCATGCCTCCTCCTCCTCCCATGCCTCCTCCTCCTCTCCCCCCATGCCTCCTCCTCCTCCTCCCATGCCTCTTCCTCCTCCTCCCATGCCTCCTCCTCCTCCCATGCCTCCTCCTCCTCCCATGCCTCCTCCTCCTCCCATGCCTCCTCCTCCTCCTCCTCCTCCTCCCATGCCTCCTCCTCCTCCCATGCCGCCTCCTCCCCCCATGCCTCCGCCCACGGTGGTCATGCCATGGCTCACAGGCTCACGTGTCCAGTTAGCTGATCATATTCTCTGGGAAGCAGAACATCCTTTGGCCTTTGGCTGAAAACTTCCACTCAGTAGAAATTTATATAATATAAGCCTATGGTAAGGGTAAATCAATAAACACTGCTCCAAAAAATAAAGGGAACACTTAAACAACACAATGTAACTCCAAGTCAATCACACTTCTGTGACATCAAACTGTCCACTTAGGAAGCAACACTGATTGACAATACATTTCACATGCTGTTGTGCAAATGGGATAGACAACAGGTGGAAATTATAGGCAATTAGCAAGACACCCCCAATAAAGGAGTGGTTCTGCAGGTGGTGACCACAGACCACTTCTCAGTTCCTATGCTTCCCGGCTGATGTTTTGGTCACTTTTGAATGCTGGCGGTGCTTTCACTCTAGTGGTAGCATGAGACGGAGTCTACAACCCACACAAGTGGCTCAGGTAGTGCAGCTCATCCAGGATGGCACATCAATGCGAGCTGTGGCAAGAAGGTTTGCTGTGTCTGTCAGCGTAGTGTCCAGAGCATGGAGGCGCTACCAGGAGACAGGCCAGTACATCAGGAGACGTGGAGGAGGCCGTAGGAGGGCAACAACCCAGCAGCAGGACCGCTACCTCCGCCTTTGTGCAAGGAGCACTGCCAGAGCCCTGCAAAATGACCTCCAGCAGGCCACAAATGTGCATGTGTCTGCTCAAACGGTCAGAAACAGACTCCATGAGGGTGGTATGAGGGCCCGACGTCCACAGGTGGAGGTTGTGCTTACAGCCCAACACCGTGCAGGACGTTTGGCATTTGCCAGAGAACACCAAGATTGGCAAATTCGCCACTGGCGCCCTGTGCTATTCACAGATGAAAGCAGGTTCACACTGAGCACATGTGACAGACGTGACAGAGTCTGGAGACGCCGTGGAGAACGTTCTGCTGCCTGCAACATCCTCCAGCATGACCGGTTTGGCGGTGGGTCAGTCATGGTGTGGGGTGGCATTTCATGTGCTCGCCAGAGGTAGCCTGACTGCCATTAGGTACCGAGATGAGATCCTCAGACCCCTTGTGAGACCATATGCTGGTGCGGTTGGCCCTGGCCCTCCTAATGCAAGACAATGCTAGACCTCATGTGGCTGGAGTGTGTCAGCAGTTCCTGCAAGAGGAAGGCATTGATGCTATGGACTGGCCCGCCCGTTCCCCAGACCTGAATCCAATTGAGCACATCTGGGACATCATGTCTCGCTCCATCTACCAATGCCACGTTGCACCACAGACTGTCCAGGAGTTGGCGGATGCTTTAGTCCAGGTCTGGGAGGAGATCCCTCAGGAGACCATCCGCCACCTCATCAGGAGCATGTCCAGGCATTGTAGGGAGGTCATACAGTCACGTGGAGGCCACACACACTACTGAGCCTCATTTTGACTTGTTTTAAGGACATTACATCAAAGTTGGATCAGCCTGTAGTGTAGTTTTCCACTTTAATTTTGAGTGTGACTCCAAATCCAGACCTCCATGGGTTGATAAATTTGATTTCCATTGATAATTTTTGTGTGATTTTGTTGTCAGCACATTCAACTATGTAAAGAAAAAAGTATTTAATAAGAATATTTCATTCATTCAGATCTAGGATGTGTTATTTTAGTGTTCCCTTTATTTTTTTGAGCAGTGTATATATTCTATATGCAAAACATTAAATAAACAAAGCACATCATTGCACCATGTTTAAATGTGCTTTACACTACAGGGTTCGGCTTTCCATAAACACTTCAACTTGAGGTCAACCACCATCCTTTGAAAGGTCAACAACAGTGCAAGCTGTCACAGAGTCTATTAAATATGGTCTTCATGATGTTAGGAAAAATCATACCAGGCCAGAAACATAAAGTGTCAATTTTGGGGATGTGCTGACAGGGGGGTCGTAATAAAACATGTTCTGGTGCTGGTCCGTCTCAACACAAAGTGACCAGAGGGAGGGAGAGAGGGAGGGTGAAAGAGTGTGAGAGATAGAGAGAGGGAGGGGAGGGAGAGAGGGAGGTTGAAAGAGTGTGAGAGATAGAGAGAGGGAGAGAGAGACAGAGACAGAGACAGAGACAGAGACAGAGACAGAGAGAGAGACAGAGACAGAGACAGAGACAGAGACAGAGAGAGAGAGAGAGAGAGAGAGAGAGAGAGAGAGAGAGAGAGAGAGAGAGCGAGACAGAGACAGAGACAGAGACAGAGACAGAGACAGAGAGAGAGAGAGAGAGAGAGAGAGAGAGACAGAGACAGAGACAGAGACAGAGACAGAGACAGAGAGAGAGAGACAGAGAGAGAGAGAGAGAGAGAGAGAGAGAGTGAACGTTGGAGTGTTTGACAGCTGGAATAGTTGACCTTCCAGGAATCTATAGTCTCCTCCAGATGGATCTGGGGTTAGTAGCTAGGGGTCTATAGTCTCCTCCAGATGGAAATGGGGTTAGTATCTAGGGGTCTATAGTCTACTCCAGATGGAACTGGGGTTAGTATGTAGAGGTATATAGTCTCCTCCAGATGGAACTGGGTTTAATATGTAGGGTCTATAGTCTCCTCCAGATGGAAATGGGGTTAGTGTCTAGGGGTCTATAGTCTCCTCCAGATGGATCTGGGGTTAGTATCTAGAGGTCTATAGTCTCCTCCAGATGGATCTGGGGTTAGTATCTAGGGGTCTATAGTCTCCTCCAGATGGAAATGGGGTTAGTATCTAGGGGTCTATAGTCTCCTCCAGATGGAACTGGGGTTAGTATGTAGAGGTCTATAGTCTCCTCCAGATGGAAATGGGGTTAGTGTCTAGGGGTCTATAGTCTCCTCCAGATGGATCTGGGGTTAGTATCTAGAGGTCTATAGTCTCCTCCATATGGATATGGGGTTAGTATCTAGGGGTATATAGTCTCCTCCAGATGGATCTGGGGTTAGTAGCTAAGGGTCGATAGTCTCATCCAGCTGGAACTGGATATATTATCTAGAGCTCTATAGTCTCCTCCAGATGGAACTGGGGTTAGTATATATGGTTCTATACTCTCCTCCAGCTGGAACTGGATATAGTATCTAGGGGTATATAGTCTCCTCCAGATGGATCTGGGGTTAGTAGCTAAGGGTCTATAGTCTCCTCCAGATGGAACTGGGGTTAGTATCTAGATGTCTATAGTCTCCTCCAGATGGAACTGGGGTTAGTAGCTAAGGGTCTATAGTCTCCTCCAGATGGAACTGGGGTTAGTATCTAGATGTCTATAGTCTCCTCCAGATGGAACTGGGGTTAGTATCTAGGGGTATATAGTCTCCTCCAGATGGAACTGGGGTTAGTATCTAGGGGTCTATAGTCTCCTCCAGATGGAACTGGGGTTAGTAGCTAAGGGTCTATAGTCTCCTCCAGATGGAACTGGGGTTAGTATCTAGAGGTCTATAGTCTCCTCCAGATGGAACTGGGGTTAGTAGCTAGGGATCTATAGTCTCCTCCAGATGGATCTGGGGTTAGTAGCTAAGGGTCTATAGTCTCCTCCAGATGGAACTGGGGTTAGTATCTAGAGGTATATAGTCTCCTCCAGATGGAACTGGGGTTAGTAGCTAAGGGTTGAGTAGTTCAACATAATCTCTCCCTTCACTGTCAAATGTCACTCAAGCTCAGCGCTAACACCAGCCATCCTCCAGCTTAGCTGCAGTCCAATTTAAGGGAAAGACGGAGAAAAGACAGAGTCGATATTAACCAGCAGCCATGAAATCTCTGAATGTTTCTTCTACAATAGAGATCAAAGTCAGACTGGGAGGATCAGAGTAATTATATGTCCTTATACCCTGGTGACGTGAAAATCCTCCATCTCTCTCTCTCACACACACACACACACACACACCTTCACATCACACCAACCAGCCAACGGAAAGAGCATAACGGGTCATTCCCACCAATGGAGAGAGAGAGAGAGAGAGAAACGGGCCAGTCCAGCCAATCAGAGTTATTCTAATGACGCTGAGTTTTCCCGTGAATCTGCCCAAACTACGCGGTGATTTCTTCAGTGTTTCCGCTGTAGTAATTCAACTGTAGCGCTGTGCCACGGCATAGGGAGGAGACTGAAGCTACATGTGATGAGACAGTTACATTTTTAGTTGAGCAAGAGTAGTGGCAACCAGGGAAAGTGTTGAGATGTTTGAGGGCGTTTTACCCCAAGTTACCCTAACACGAAGGCCTACATTATATTTACTGTTTTTATGCATACAATGTACCAATAGGATGCCAGCTAGTTAGAAAATATCACATTTGGGATCTAGCTAATGATTAGCCCCATAGTGTAAATGCAGAAAGACAATCCCATGCTTCATTTAATTACATCCACTATGCTGCATCAGTTGGGCTGCAGGTGATAATACTTATCAATAATCATTTACCAATATGTTATTGGGCTCTTGTCAAGAGGTGAACATTTCTGGAGTTGGAAATTATATTTTAAAAGGGAGTCAGCATCATTTTATTTTGGAATAGAATGTCATTTTAAAAAGACACCAGAATCGAGCTACTACATAAAAATATTATTATTATTATTATTATTATATATATATTTATTTTTTGTTGAGGAAACACTGGATCTCTGTAACACTGTAATACAATCCTCTTGACGTTGTCAGCGTATTAAAATAAAAATGATGATTTAACTGGTGAGCGATGTCATAATGTAAAAGTTTTACAATTATAATAAAACATATTTTTTTTATTGAACCAATCTATACATGGTCTAAAAATGTGGGTTTTTATTTACACCAACAGATTAACATTGATTAAGTCTCTGCTAAGTAGATGTATCAGCACTGTATGGTTGTGGGGAAGGTTCTGGAAATGTCATGACATGGGGTCAACCAGATTGGGCCGTGATAAAGACCAAGTTGACAGATTTAGTTTTCCCACTAATCTGGCTTTTATATCGTGTTTCTGTTTTATTTTGACGTCATTCGGGCGTGAAAGCATGGGTAGCTGTTGCAGCGGAAAATAAACAGAAAAACAGATTAGACGAAGCTAAAAGGGTGGAAACTGTTTAATAATGCTGGGTTGGGGCGAGGGACGAGAGCAGGGAAGATCAGAAACGGTTTAATAATGCTGGGTTGGGGCGAGGGACGAGAGCAGGGAAGATCAGAAACTGTTTAATAATGCTGGGTTGGGGCGAGGGACGAGAGCAGGGAAGATCAGAAACTGTTTAATAACGCTGGGTTGGGGCGAGGGACGAGAGCAGGGAAGATCAGAAACTGTTTAATAATGCTGGGTTGGGGCGAGGGACGAGAACAGGGAAGATCAGAAACTGTTTAATAATGCTGGGTTGGGGCGAGGGACGAGAGCAGGGAAGATCATAAACTGTTTAATAATGCTGGGTTGGGGCGAGGGACGAGAGCAGGGAAGCTCAGAAACTGTTTCATAATGCTGGGTTGGGGCGAGGGACGAGAGCAGGGAAGATCAGAAACTGTTTAATAATGCTGGGTTGGGGCGAGGGACGAGAGCAGGGAAGATCAGAAACTGTTTAATAATGCTGGGTTGGGGCGAGGGACGAGAGCAGGGAAGATCAGAAACGGTTTAATAATGCTGGGTTGGGGCGAGGGACGAGAGCAGGGAAGATCAGAAACTGTTTAATAACGCTGGGTTGGGGCGAGGGACGAGAGCAGGGAAGATCAGAAACTGTTTAATAATGCTGGGTTGGGGCGAGGGACGAGAGCAGGGAAGATCAGAAACGGTTTAATAATGCTGGGTTGGGGCGAGGGACGAGAGCAGGGAAGATCAGAAACTGTTTAATAATGCTGGGTTGGGGCGAGGGACGAGAGCAGGGAAGATCAAGCTGAAGATGGGTCACCGCAAAGTCACTCACTGTCTTTTGGTTTTACGTCCTAGTTGGAGCTGTGTGTGTGTGTGTGCGCGTGTGCGTGTGTGTATACAGTATCAGTCTAGTAACTTATTTATATTTACTTAATTTAAACCACAACATTTGGGGGACTAATAGGTTTATATACACTTAAACAACACAATGTAATTCCAAGTCAATCACACTTCTGTGAAATCAAACTGTCCACTTAGGAAGCAACACTGATTGACAATACATTTCACATGCTGTTGTGCAAATGGAATAGACAAAAGGTGGAAATTATAGGCAATTAGCAAAACACCCCCAATAAAGGAGTGATTCTGCAGGTGGTGACCACAGACCACTTCTCAGTTCCTATGCTTCCTGGCTGATGTTTTGGTCACTTTTGAATGCTGGCGGTGCTTTCACTCTAGTGGTAGCATGAAACGGAGTCTACAACCCACACAAGTGGCTCAGGTAGTGCAGCTCATCCAGGATGGCACATCAATGCGAGCTGTGGCAAGAAGGTTTGCTGTGTCTGTCAGCGTAGTGTCCAGAGCATGGAGGCGCTACCAGGAGACAGGCCAGTACATCAGGAGACGTGGAGGAGGCCGTAGGAGGGAAACAACCCAGCAGCAGGACCGCTACCTCTGCCTTTGTGCAAGGAGGAGCACTGCCAGAGCCCTGCAAAATGACTTCCAGCAGGCCACAAATGTGCATTTTGCCACAACTTTGGAAGTATGCTTGGGGTCATTGTCCATTTGGAAGACCCATTTGCAACCAAGCTTTAACTTCCTGTCTTGAGATGTTGCTTCAATACATCCACATAATTGTACCTCCTCATGATGCCATCTATTTTGTGAAGTGCACCAGTCCTTCCTGCAGCAAAGTACCCTCACAATATGATGCTGCCACCCCCGTGCTTCACGGTTGGGATGGTGTTCTCTGGCTTGCAAGCCTCCCCCTTTTTCCTCCAAATATAACGATGGTCATTATGGCCAAAAAGTTATATATTTTTTTTATGAGACCAGAGGACATTTCTCCAAAAAGTATGATATTTGTCCCCATGTGCAGTTGCAAACCGTAGTCTGGCTTTTTTATGGCGGTTTTGGAGCAGTGGCTTCTTCCTTGCTGAGCGGCCTTTCAGGTTATGTCGATATAGGACTCGTTTTACTGTGGATATAGATACTTTTGTACCTGTTTCCTCCAGCATCTTCACAAGGTCCTTTGCTGTTGTTCTGGGATTGATTTGCACTTTTCGTACCAAAGTACGTTCATCTCAAGGAGACAGAATGCGTCTCCTTCCTGAGCGGTATAACTGCTGCGTGGTCCCATGGTGTTTATACTTGCGTACTATTGTTTGTACAGATGAACGTGGTACCTTCAGGCGTTTGGAATTTGCTCCCAAGGATGTACCAGACTTGTGGAGGTCTACAATTTCTTTCCTGAGGTCTTGGCTGATTTCTTTTGATTTTCCCATGATGTAAAGCAAAGAGGCACTGAGTTTGAAGGTAGGCCTTGAAATACATACACAGGTAAACCTTCAACTGACTCAAACTATGTAAATTAGCCTATCAGAAGCTTCTAAAACCATGACATCATTTTATGGAATTCTGCAAGCTGTTTAAAGGCACAGTCAACTTAGTGTATGCAAACTTCTGACCCACTGGAATTGTGATACAGTGAATTATAAGTGAAACAATCTGTCTGTAAACAATTGTTGGCAAAATTACTTGTGTCATGCACAAAGTAGATGTGCTAACCGACTTGCCAAAACTATAGTTTGTTCACAAGAAATTAGTGGATTGGTTGAAAAACGAGTTTTAATGACTCCAACCTAAGCGTATGTAAACTTCCGACTTCAACTGTACGTTTGTCATTCCTAAGATTTTACATGAGATCTAGTATTAACATATAGTTTTTGAATATATGAGGCTTTCAGAGATTGATTCCGGGCTTCAATGTTCTTGAAGTTCAAAAGTTTGGATGCTGCCTAGAAGGCCAGCATCCCAGAGTCGCCTCTTCACTGTTGACGTTGAGACTTGTGTTTTGCGGGTACTATTTAATGAAGCTGCCAGTTGAGGACTTGTGAGGCGTCTGTTTCTGAAACTAGACACTCTAATGTACTTGTCCTCTTGCTCAGTTGTGCACCGGGGCCTCCCACTCTTCTTTCTATTCTGGTTAGAGCCAGATTGCGCTTTTCTGTGAAGAGAGCGTTGTACGAGATCTTCAGTTTCAAATGTTGATGCTCCAGATACTCAACTAGTCTAAAGAAGGCCAGTTTTATTGCTTCTTTAATCAGAACAACAGTTTACAGCTGTGCTAACATAATTGCAAAAGGGTTTTCTAATGATCAATTAGCCTTTTAAAATGATATACTTGGATTAGCTAACACGACGTGCCATTGGAACACAGGAGTGATGGTTGCTGATAATGCGCCTAAGTAGATATTCCATTAAAAAATATAAAAAAATAAAACATTGTCTGTTTGCGGCTACAATCGTCATTTACAACATTGTTCAGAAACAATATTTCTGAACAATTTGATGTTATTTTAATGGACAAAAAAAAGATTTTTTTTTCTCTCAAAAACAAGGACATTTCTAAGTGACCCCAAACTTTTGAAAGGAAGTGTATATATATATATATCTCTTTTGATATTGAATTTCTATTGCTGTTTTTGCTGTGAATAATGTGAATAAGTGAATAATGATTATCAAGAGGGACAATATAGTAGTGATATTGTCTTTTATATCTATTAAACTGAACCTCTTGTATTCATGATGCACCACACTGGGAGAACCGAGCAGCCCTCCGAGAACCGAGCAGCCCTCCGAGAACCGAGCAGCCCTCCGAGAACCGAGCAGCCCTCCGAGAACCGAGCAGCCCTCCGAGAACCGAGCAGCCCTCCAAAGCAATATGTCGACTTTTGTTTTCAATAAAAAATGTATTCCTTTTTTTTAAATGAATACATAAAGATGCTTGTTTTGAACATAATTTAATTCATTTTTTAAAAATGTTAATACATAAAGATGCTTGCTGCAATGAATGTGGTATCTAATTTGTATTTAGTAAAATACAGTCCTTGATGAGTAATGCCCAAAGGCTAGGCCTGGCTGTTCTGGCGGAGCTGTTTGTATTTGTGGAAGTAGCATAAAATCCTTGAATTAATGGGAACTCAAGGGGGCCTAGTACTTTCCAGAGATTGTCGACAGCTGTGTGTGTGAAGTGTGTGTGTGTGTGTGTGTGTGTGTGTGTGTGTGTGTGTGTGTGTGTGTGTGTGTGTGTGTGTGTGTGTGTGTGTGTGTGTGTGTGTGTGTGAGAGAGCGTGTGTGTGTGTGTGTGAGCGTGTGTGTGTGTGTGTGCGTGTGCGTGTGCGTGTGCGTGTGTGTGTGTGTGTGTGTGTGTGTGTGTGTGTGTGTGTTTTGAGACTACAATAGCTGTTTCTGAGGTACAACTATTCTGAGTGAGGATAAGGTTAAATCTCACTCTATTCCCTACTGGCACAGGGCCCTATGGAACATACTGTAGGAAACAGGGTGCTATTTGATACGCAGCCTAGCTAATCCTTACAGCTGTGGTCTAGTAACACTGGAATAATCTGTACCACATCACTCCAGCTGCTGTAAAGGTTACTAATCTGGACCACATCTCTCCAGCTGCTGTAAAGGTTACTAATCTGGACCACATCTCTCCAGCTGCTGTAAAGGTTACTAATCTGGACCACATCACTCCAGCTGCTGTAAAGGTTACTAATCTGTACCACATCAATCCAGCTGCTGTAAAGGTTACTAATCTGGACCACATCAGTCCAGCTGCTGTAAAGGTTACTAATCTGGACCACATCAGTCCAACTGCTGTAAAGGTTACTAATCTGGACCACATCAGTCCAGCTGCTGTAAAGGTTACTAATCTGGACCACATCAGTCCAGCTGCTGTAAAGGTTACTAATCTGGACACATCTATCCAGCTGCTGTAAAGGTTACTAATATGGACCACATCTCTCCAGCTGCTGTAAAGGTTACTAATCTGGACTACATCAGTCCAGCTGCTGTAAAGTTTACTAATCTGGACCACATCAGTCCAGCTGCTGTAAAGGTTACTAATCTGGACCAAATCAGTCCAGCTGCTGTAAAGGTTACTAATCTGGACCACATCAGTCCAGCTGCTGTAAAGGTTACTAATCTGGACCACATCTATCCAGCTGCTGTAAAGGTTACTAATCTGGACCACATCAGTCCAGCTGCTGTAAAGGTTACTAATCTGGACCACATCAGTCCAGCTGCTGTAAAGGTTACTAATCTGGACCACATCTATCCAGCTGCTGTAAAGGTTACTAATATGGACCACATCAGTCCAGCTGCTGTAAAGTTTACTAATCTGGACCACATCAGTCCAGCTGCTGTAAAGGTTACTAATCTGGACCAAATCAGTCCAGCTGCTGTAAAGGTTACTAATCTGGACCACATCAGTCCAGCTGCTGTAAAGGTTACTAATCTGGACCACATCTATCCAGCTGCTGTAAAGGTTACTAATCTGGACCACATCAGTCCAGCTGCTGTAAAGGTTACTAATCTGGACCACATCAGTCCAGCTGCTGTAAAGGTTACTAATATGGACCACATCAGTCCAGCTGCTGTAAAGGTTACTAATCTGGACCACATCAGTCCAGCTGCTGTAAAGGTTACTAATATGGACCACATCAGTCCAGCTGCTGTAAATCTATAGTGTTACTAATTTACTAATTTGGATGGATGAATATTAACCTCTACCGCTTCTCTCTCCCGGATCCGGAATCCTCCTCATCAAAAAAGCTGACTAGCATAGCCTAGCTTAACGGGACAGGGATATCATATAATATAATTTTCATGAAATCACAAGTCCAATACAGCAAATGAAAGATAAACATCTTGTGAATCCAGCCATCATTTCCAATTTTTAAAATGTTTTACAGCGAAAACACAATATGTATTTCTATTAGCTAACCACAATAGCCAAACACACAACCGCATATTTTCACCATGTTTCCACCGCATAGGTAGCTTTCACAAAACCGACAAAATAGAGATAAAATTAGTCACTAACCAAGAAACAACTTCATCAGATGACAGTCTTATAACATGTTATACAATACATTTATGTTTTGTTCGAAAATGTGCATATTTGAGGTATAAATCATAGTTTTACATTGCAGCTACCATCAAAAATAGCACCAAAGCAGCCAGAATAATTACAGAGAGCACGTGAAATACATAAATACTCATCATAAAACATTTATGAAAAATACATGGTGTACAGCAAATGAAAGATAAACATCTTGTGAATCCAGCCAATATTTCCGATTTTTTAAGTGTTTTACAGCGAAAACACAATATAGAATTATATTAGCTTACCACAATAGCCAAACACACAAACGCATTTATTCACCGCAAAGGTAGCTTTCGCCAAAAACCAGCAAAAGATATAAAATTAATCACTACCTTGAACAAATTCATCAGATGACAGTCTTAAAACATCATGTTATACAATACAATTATGTTTTGTTCGAAAATGTGCATATTTATAGCTACAAATCCTGGTTATACATTGTGAATACGTAGCATCGATTCACCAGAATCTCCAGAGATATTTTGGACACTCACCTAATCTGACCAAAGAACTCATCATAAACTTTACATAAAAATACTTGTTGTATGGCAAATGAAAGATACACTGGTTCTTAATGCAACCGCTGTGTTAGATTTTTAAAAATAACTTTACCATAACATACAGCTTGCGTTATTGTGAGACAGCGCTCACCAAAACGGCGGAGAATAGGAGTCAACATTTTACACAGAAATACGAAATAACATCATAAATGTTTTCTTACTTTTGCTGAGCTTCCATCAGAATGTTGTACAAGGAGTCCTTGGTCCAGAATAAATCGTTGTTTGGTTTTAGAATGTCCATTTCTTCTGTCGAATTCGCGCCACAATGCTAGCCAAGGTTGCTAACATTCCCATCCTCTCTTGACGCAAAGAACGGAAAACTCCAAAAGTCCCAATAAACGTTGAATAAACTGATAAAACTCGGTTGAAAAAACCTACTTTATGATGTTATTATCATATGTATCAAATAAAATCAGAGCCGGAGATATTCGCCGTGTATACCGAACGCTTTTCAGAAGACAATGTCGAGCTCCCCGGCGCACCTTCGAAGACAAAGAAAATTCCGGACCTGTCACTCCAAAAGCTCTTATTCGACCTCAGATCAAGCTAGACACCCCATTCCACCTTCCACTGCCTGTTGACATCTAGTGGAAGGCGTATGAAGTGCATGCATATCGATAAATAAAAGCCAGTTGAATAGGCAGGCCCTGAAACAGAGCCTCGTTTTCAGATTTTTCACTTCCTGTATGGAAGTTTGCTGCCAAATGAGTTCTGTTTTACTCACAGATATAATTCAAACAGTTTTAGAAACTTGAGTGTTTTCTATCCAATAGTAATAATAATATGCATATTGTAAGATCTAGAATAGAGTACGAGGCCGTTTAAATTGGGCACGATCTTTTCCAAAGTGAAAACAGCGCCCCCCTATAAAGATGATTTTCCATATCTCACAACTATTTTTATTTTGTTGCATTTGTTTGATACGGCTTCAAAGCCGCAAGGAGGTCTTACCACTGTAACATGTATGAAGGTGTCTCTGAGGAGGTCTTACCACTGTAACATGTATGAAGGTGTCTCTGTGAGGAGGTCTTACCACTGTAACATGTATGAAGGTGTCTCTGTGAGGAGGTCTTACCACTGTAACATGTATGAAGGTGTCTCTGTGAGGAGGTCTTACCACTGTAACATGTATGAAGGTGTCTCTGTGAGGAGGCCTTACCACTGTAACATGTATGAAGGTGTCTCTGTGAGGAGGTCTTACCACTGTAACATGTATGAAGGTTTCTCTGTGAGGAGGCCTTACCACTGTAACATGTATGAAGGTTTCTCTGTGAGGAGGTCTTACCACTGTAACATGTATGTGTTATTTTCAACCCGAGTGCCATGTATCTGTAATAAATATCACTCAACTTTGGCCTCAGACATGGCCCTGCGATAGGCACAGATTTTTGACCCGGATTTTACACTTACTAGCAAAAATCACTGTCTACCAGCTCCGCTGGCCAGTAACCAATATCCTGCATGTCCATCCCAGGGTATAAAGCCACAGGGCTCGGTTCTTACCTTCTGTGGGGCGAGGTGTGCAGGAGGAGCCAGGCTGGCAGGAGGGTCTGTGATGTAGGTCTTCTTAGGGACAGGTTGTGGGTAGCCCTGCTGGGTAGGAGCAGCAGCATAGCTAGGCTGGGGTCTCCAGGTGTTTCCTGGTTGTCCCCCGTACCCTCCTGGTTCTCCCCCATATCCTCCTGGTCCAGGGTAGGCCTGCTCTGGGAACCCTACCACAAACGCCATATACATGTTCAAAATGTGTTGACAAATACAGTATTTACACCAATAACATATGACATTTTTAGCACAAATTTAATTGTAACAATAAAAATGGATTCTACTTGTCTTCGTTTTCACAAACACCAGAAAAAACTTGTTTGGTGCATTTTACTAGTTTCTAAATACATTTAAAATGTATTGGAAACAGGTTGTCAAGTAATATTAGATAACATGGTCGAAGTGCAAATGGACAGTGTGTGTTAATGTTGAGTGAAAAAGTAGATTAGACACCTTGTGGTGCAGAGCCTGGCTGAGGGGCGAAGTCTGGCTGAGGGGCGAAGCCTGGCTGAGGAGGCCCGTAGGCCAAGTCAGGGCCTCGTGGCTGAGCAGACATGTACTGGACCTGTGAAGAGATGTGCTCAAATGGTTAACACTCCAAGCTCTAACACATCTCCTTCCCCATCGAAGACCAGGGTTCAATCCCTTCCTCTCTTCCCTACTTTGTCTCCTCCCATTCTATGTCCTGATCTGTTTCCTAGCTGTCTATAATAAAGCATAAACATCAACAAACACGAACAAAGAGTGGAATTCCCCTGTTTTTAACGTAACAAGAAGAAGAAGAAGAAGAACACCAAGAAGGCGTGGCCTGGACCTGGGCTGGGCTCCGGATAGGCTGCTGGGCAAACTGCTGGGGGGGTCCTGGGGACTGGTGCTGGGGCCCGGGTTGGGCAGACCTCACCTGGGGAGAAGAAGATGATGACTTGATTGTCAGTGGTCACAGAGGCACTGGTTCTGTCTCAAATAGCAACCTATTCCACATATCTGGTGAAAAGTAGTGTACTACAAAGGGAATAGGGCCCTGGTGAAAAGTAGGGCACTACAAAGGGAGTAGGGCTCTGGTGAAAAGTAGTGCACTACAAAGGGAATAGGGCCCTGGTGAAAAGTAGTGCACTACATAGGGAATAGGGCCCTGGTGAAAAGTAGTGCATTACAAAGGGAATAGGGCCCTGGTGAAAAGTAGGGCACTACAAAGGAAATAGGGCCCTGGTGAAAAGTAGTGTACTACAAAGGGAATAGGGCCCTGGTGAAAAGTAGTGTACTACAAAGGGAATATGGCCCTGGTGAAAAATAGTGTACTACAAAGGGAATAGGGCCCTGGTGAAAAGTAGTGTACTACAAAGGGAATAGGGCCCTGGTGAAAAGTAGTGTACTACAAAGTGAATAGGATGCCATTTGGGATACAGGTGGTATGTGTCTTTTTACCAACCCCCATGAGCACACACACAGACACAGACACAGACACAGACAGACAGACAGACAGACAGACAGACAGACAGACAGACAGACAGACAGACAGACAGACAGACAGACAGACAGACAGACAGACAGACAGACAGACACAGACACAGACACACACACACACACACACACACACAAGTTAAAGGAAATGATCAGCGCCCCTTGGAGCAGTTTAAGAGGTTAAAGAAATACTTGGGGATTTTGGCAATGAGGCCCTTTATCTAACATGCTAGCAGATACCCATAGACTTCCAGTCATTGTGCTAACGCTAGCAGATACCCATAGACTTCCAGTCATTGTGCTAATGCTGGCAGATACCCATAGACTTCCAGTCATTGTGCTAACGCTAGCAGATACCCATAGACTTCCAGTCATTGTGCTAACGCTAGCAGATACCCATAGACTTCCAGTCATTGTGCTAACGCTAGCAGATACCTACAGACTTCCAGTCATTGTGCTAATGCTAGCAGATACCCATAGACTTCCAGTCATTGTGCTAACGCTAGCAGATACCCATAGACTTCCAGTCATTGTGCTAACGCTAGCAGATACCCATAGACTTCCAGTCATTGTGCTAACGCTAGCAGATACCTACAGACTTCCAGTCATTGTGCTAATGCTAGCAGATACCCATAGACTTCCAGTCATTGTGCTAACGCTAGCAGATACCCATAGACTTCCAGTCATTGTGCTAACGCTAGCAGATACCCATAGACTTCCAGTCATTGTGCTAACGCTAGCAGATACCCATAGACTTCCAGTCATTGTGCTAACGCTAGCAGATACCCATAGACTTCCACTCATTGTGCTAACGCTAGCAGATACCCATAGACTTCCAGTCATTGTGCTAACGCTAGCAGATACCCATAGACTTCCAGTCATTGTGCTAATGCTAGCAGATACCCATAGACTTCCAGTCATTGTGCTAACGCTAGCAGATACCTACAGACTTCCAGTCATTGTGCTAACGCTAGCAGATACCCATAGACTTCCAGTCATTGTGCTAACGCTAGCAGATACACATAGACTTCCAGTCATTGTGCTAACGCTAGCAGATACCTACAGACTTCCAGTCATTGTGCTAACGCTAGCAGATACCCATAGACTTCCAGGCATTGTGCTAATGCTAGCAGATACCTACAGACTTCCAGTCATTGTGCTAACGCTAGCAGATACCTACAGACTTCCAGTCATTGTGCTAATGCTAGCAGGTACCCATAGACTTGCATTCATTACGTTAACACTAGTTAGCATTGGCTCGAGAAACTGCCTCTAGCTTCCTTCATACTGGACATAGAGACATACAAAATGGTATCTGCGAGTTCATCTGACTCTGGGGAAGTAGATAAAAGAGCCTCATTGACAAAATCCTGATGTATCCCTTTCAGTGCAGTTCCTTGCTCAAGGGCACAACAACAGGGTATATAGGTACCAACCAGGATTGTGTACCTGTACATTGAAGGTGGGCTGGCTGTGGGTGGAGGCTGTGGTGTAGGTGGCTGGGACTGGCTGAGGCAACGTATGGAACTGAGGCCTGGCCACTGGTGAGGCAGAGGAGGTGGGTGCGGAGGAGGAGTGCTCTGCCTGGGGTCGGGGCAGTGTTCCACCTGGGGCCCCGGCCTTGGGAGTGGACTTCTTAGTGGCTGTCAGAGGAGGCTGAGTCGGGATGACCATACGCTTGTAGCCGGTGACCGGAGCATTGGGACTGGTCACAGATGGAAGAGTCTCAGAGTTCTGTAAAAACAGAATGATAACAGTAAGAGTTTTCAATCCTCAGAACACAGATTTAAAATATTACAACATCACTGTCTTGTCTCTCTCCAGTCACAAATGAAGTTCCTGCAACACATTTTTTTTAAAGTTATTCTTCCTATCTTATCAAATCTTTTGATCTTAATAACTCAGAGAGCACAGATGATTTAGCTTTTACGCCCTGAAGACGTGTTCTGCATATCGCCCAGTCACTTAGCAGTGCTGTGACGAATGTCTGTTAAAAGGAGGAGCAGCATCTGGACGCACTAAAAGATACTATGACTCAGTCAAGCAACTACCCTGCCTGCTTCCTTCATATGCATCTCCAGGTTATCTAGGAATGTGTCTCAGATTGTACCCTTTTCCTTATGTAGTGCACTACTATAGATCAGGTACTATAGGGGTAGTGTAGTACTATAGATCAGGTACTATAGGGGTAGTGCACTACTATAGATCAGGTACTATAGGGGTAGTGTAGTACTATAGATCAGGTACTATAGGGGTAGTGTACTACTATAGATCAGGTACTATAGGGGTAGTGTAGTACTATAGATCAGGTACTATAGGGGTAGTGCACTACTATAGATCAGGTACTATAGGAGTAGTGTAGTACTATAGATCAGGTACTATAGGGGTAGTGTAGTACTATAGATCAGGTACTATAGGGGTAGTGTAGTACTATAGATCAGGTACTATAGGGGTAGTGTAGTACTATAGATCAGGTACTATAGGGGTAGTGTAGTACTATAGATCAGGTACTATAGGGGTAGTGTAGTACTATAGATCAGGTACTATAGGGGTAGTGTAGTACTATAGATCAGGTACTATAGGGGTAGTGTAGTACTATAGATCAGGTACTATAGGGGTAGTGTAGTACTATAGATCAGGTACTATAGGGGTAGTGTACTACTATAGATCAGGTACTATAGGGGTAGTGTAGTACTATAGATCAGGTACTATAGGGGTAGTGCACTACTATAGATCAGGTACTATAGGAGTAGTGTAGTACTATAGATCAGGTACTATAGGGGTAGTGTAGTACTATAGATCAGGTACTATAGGGGTAGTGTAGTACTATAGATCAGGTACTATAGGGGTAGTGTAGTACTATAGATCAGGTACTATAGGGGTAGTGTAGTACTATAGATCAGGTACTATAGGGGTAGTGTAGTACTATAGATCAGGTACTATAGGGGTAGTGTAGTACTATAGATCAGGTACTATAGGGGTAGTGTAGTACTATAGATCAGGTACTATAGGGGTAGTGTAGTACTATAGATCAGGTACTATAGGGGTAGTGTACTACTATAGATCAGGTACTATAGGGGTAGTGTAGTACTATAGATCAGGTACTATAGGGGTAGTGCACTACTATAGATCAGGTACTATAGGGGTAGTGCACTACTATAGATCAGGTACTATAGGGGTAGTGTAGTACTATAGATCAGGTACTATAGGGGTAGTGTAGTACTATAGATCAGGTACTATAGGGGTAGTGTAGTACTATAGATCAGGTACTATAGGGGTAGTGTAGTACTATAGATCAGGTACTATAGGGGTAGTGTAGTACTATAGATCAGGTACTATAGGGGTAGTGTAGTACTATAGATCAGGTACTATAGGGGTAGTGTAGTACTATAGATCAGGTACTATAGGGGTAGTGTAGTACTATAGATCAGGTACTATAGGGGTAGTGTAGTAATATAGATCAGGTACTATAGGGGTAGTGTAGTACTATAGATCATGTACTATAGGGGTAGTGTAGTACTATAGATCAGGTACTATAGGGGTAGTGTAGTACTATAGATCAGGTACTATAGGGGTAGTGTAGTACTATAGATCAGGTACTATAGGGGTAGTGTAGTACTATAGATCAGGTACTATAGGGGTAGTGCACTACTATAGATCAGGTACTATAGGGGTAGTGTAGTACTATAGATCAGGTACTATAGGGGTAGTGTAGTACTATAGATCAGGTACTATAGGGGTAGTGTAGTACTATAGATCAGGTACTATAGGGGTAGTGTAGTACTATAGATCAGGTACTATAGGGGTAGTGCACTACTATAGATCAGGTACTATAGGGGTAGTGTAGTACTATAGATCAGGTACTATAGGGGTAGTGCACTACTATAGATCAGGTACTATAGGGGTAGTGTACTACGATAGATCAGGTACTATAGGGGTAGTGTAGTACTATAGATCAGGTACTATAGGGGTAGTGTAGTACTATAGATCAGGTACTATAGGGGTAGTGTAGTACTATAGATCAGGTACTATAGGGGTAGTGTAGTACTATAGATCAGGTACTATAGGGGTAGTGTAGTACTATAGATCAGGTACTATAGGGGTAGTGTAGTACTATAGATCAGGTACTATAGGGGTAGTGTAGTACTATAGATCAGGTACTATAGGGGTAGTGTAGTACTATAGATCAGGTACTATAGGGGTAGTGTAGTACTATAGATCAGGTACTATAGGGGTAGTGTAGTACTATAGATCAGGTACTATAGGGGTAGTGTACTACTATAGATCAGGTACTATAGGGGTAGTGCACTACTATAGATCAGGTACTATAGGGGTAGTGTAGTACTATAGATCAGGTACTATAGGGGTAGTGTACTACTATAGATCAGGTACTATAGGGGTAGTGTAGTACTATAGATCAGGTACTATAGGGGTAGTGTAGTACTATAGATCAGGTACTATAGGGGTAGTGTAGTACTATAGATCAGGTACTATAGGGGTAGTGTAGTACTATAGATCAGGTACTATAGGGGTAGTGTAGTACTATAGATCAGGTACTATAGGGTTAGTGTAGTACTATAGATCAGGTACTATAGGGGTAGTGTACTACTATAGATCAGGTACTATAGGGGTAGTGTAGTACTATAGATCAGGTACTATAGGGGTAGTGCACTACTATAGATCAGGTACTATAGGGGTAGTGTAGTACTATAGATCAGGTACTATAGGGGTAGTGTACTACTTTAAACCAGGTAACATAGGGTACTGCACTACTTTAACCCCTAAACTAGGGTAATACATGACTATACTGGCCGCCTCCCTCCATCCATAAACTAGGGTTAATACTGTCCTGGTACCATTCCTCCATCCATAAACTAGGGTTAATACTGTCCTGGTCCCATCCCTCCATCCATAAACTAGGGTTAATACTGTCCTGGTACCATTCCTCCATCCATAAACTAGGGTTAATACTGTCCTGGTCCCATCCCTCCATCCATAAACTAGGGTTAATACTGTCCTGGTCCCATTCCTCCATCCATAAACTAGGGTTAATACTGTCCTGGTCCCATCCCTCCATCCATAAACTAGGGTTAATACTGTCCTGGTCACCTCCCTCCATCCATAAACTAGGGTTAATACTGTCCTGGTCCCATCCCTCCATCCATAAACTAGGGTTAATACTGTCCTGGTCCCATCCCTCCATCCATAAACTAGGGTTAATACTGTCCTGGTCCCATCCCTCCATCCATAAACTAGGGTTAATACTGTCCTGGTCGCCTCCCTCCATCCATAAACTAGGGTCAATACTGTCCTGGTCGCCTCCCTCCATCCATAAACTAGGGTTAATACTGTCCTGGTCGCCTCCCTCCATCCATAAACTAGGGTTAATACTGTCCTGGTCACCTCCCTCCATCCATAAACTAGGGTTAATACTGTCCTGGTACCATTCCTCCATCCATAAACTAGGGTTAATACTGTCCTGGTCCCATCCCTCCATCCATAAACTAGGGTTAATACTATCCTGGTCGCCTCCCTCCATCCATAAACTAGGGTTAATACTGTCCTGGTCCCATCCCTCCATCCATAAACTAGGGTTAATACTGTCCTGGTCCCATCCCTCCATCCATAAACTAGGGTAATACTGTCCTGGTCCCATCCCTCTATCCATAAACTAGGGTTAATACTGTCCTGGTCCCATTCCTCCATCCATAAACTAGGGTTAATACTATCCTGGTCCCATCCCTCCATCCATAAACTAGGGTTAATACTGTCCTGGTCCCATCCCTCTATCCATAAACTAGGGTTAATACTGTCCTGGTCCCATCCCTCTATCCATAAACTAGGGTTAATACTGTCCTGGTCCCATCCCTCCATCCATAGACCAGGGTTAATACTGTCCTGGTACCATTCCTCCATCCATAAACTAGGGTTACTACTGTCCTGGTCCCATCCCTCCATCCATAAACTAGGGTTAATACTGTCCTGGTCCCATCCCTCCATCCATAGACTAGGGTTAATACTGTCCTGGTCGCCTCCCTCCATCCATAAAATAGGGTTAATACTGTCCTGGTCCCATCCCTCCATCCATAAAATAGGGTTAATACTGTCCTGGTCCCATCCCTCCATCCATAAACTAGGGTTAATACTGTCCTGGTACCATCCCTCCATCCATAAACTAGGGTTAATACTGTCCTGGTACCATCCCTCCATCCATAAACTAGGGTTAATACTGTCCTGGTCACCTCCCTCCATCCATAAACTAGGGTTAATACTGTCCTGGTACCATTCCTCCATCCATAAACTAGGGTTAATACTGTCCTGGTCACCTCCCTCCATCCATAAACTAGGGTTAATACTGTCCTGGTCACCTCCCTCCATCCATAAACTAGGGTTAATACTGTCCTGGTCCCATCCCTCCATCCATAGACTAGGGTTAATACTGTCCTGGTCCCATCCCTCCATCCATAAACTAGGGTTACTACTGTCCTGGTCCTATCCCTCCATCCATAGACTAGGGTTAATACTGTCCTGGTCCCATCCCTCCATCCATAAACTAGGGTTAATACTGTCCTGGTCCCATCCCTCCATCCATAGACTAGGGTTAATACTGTCCTGGTCCCATCCCTCCATCCATAAACTAGGGTTAATACTGTCCTGGTCCCATCCCTCCATCCATAGACTAGGGTTAATACTGTCCTGGTCGCCTCCCTCCATCCATAAAATAGGGTTAATACTGTCCTGGTCCCATCCCTCCATCCATAAAATAGGGTTAATACTGTCCTGGTCCCATCCCTCCATCCATAAACTAGGGTTAATACTGTCCTGGTACCATCCCTCCATCCATAAACTAGGGTTAATACTGTCCTGGTACCATCCCTCCATCCATAAACTAGGGTTAATACTGTCCTGGTCACCTCCCTCCATCCATAAACTAGGGTTAATACTGTCCTGGTACCATTCCTCCATCCATAAACTAGGGTTAATACTGTCCTGGTCACCTCCCTCCATCCATAAACTAGGGTTAATACTGTCCTGGTCACCTCCCTCCATCCATAAACTAGGGTTAATACTGTCCTGGTCGCCTCCCTCCATCCATAAACTAGGGTTAATACTGTCCTGGTACCATTCCTCCATCCATAAACTAGGGTTAATACTGTCCTGGTCACCTCCCTCCATCCATAAACTAGGGTTAATACTGTCCTGGTCCCATCCCTCCATCCATAAACTAGGGTTAATACTGTCCTGGTACCATTCCTCCATCCATAAACTAGGGTTAATACTGTCCTGGTCCCATCCCTCCATCCATAAACTAGGGTTAATACTGTCATGGTCGCCTCCCTCCATCCATAGACCAGGGTTAATACTGTCCTGGTCGCCTCCCTCCATCCATAGACCAGGGTTAATACTGTCCTGGTCGCCTCCCTCCATCCATAAACTAGGGTTAATAAAGCACGGTAGCCGGGAAGGAACGAGGGGATAAATTGATGGGCAGAGAGGACATCATGACGGTGTTTTGGCAACGCTACAGGACTCTAACAGGCTGGGGAGGAGACCTGTTAAATCCCAGATATTTGTTGTGATCTTTGGACGGGAGGGAAACAGCTACGGGCTCTGAATCGGCCCAGGAGGTGATCACCAGTGGTTATATGTATTGGCAGGAGGTGATCACCAGTGGTTATATGTATTGGCAGCAGAACATGTCTCAACAGCACTGACAGACTCAGAGTGAACAATTTCTATGTTTTTCAATGACCTTTTTCAACCCGATGCATGTTGATTTGGTTACATAGGCTGTGTTCATCATACTAGAATAAGATGGCCTGAACATAGACTGTATGTATCATACTAGAATGAGAGGGCCTGAACATAGACTGTATGTATCATACTAGAATGAGAGGGCCTGAACATAGACTGTATGTATCATACTAGAATGAGAGGGCCTAAACATAGACTGTATGTAACATACTAGAATGAGAAGGCCTGAACATAGACTGTATGTATCATACTAGAATGAGAGGGCCTGAACATAGACTGTATCTATCATACTAGAATGAGAGGGCCTGAACATAGACTGTATGTATCATACTAGAATGAGAAGGCCTGAACATAGACTGTATGTGTCATACTAGAATGAGAAGGCCTGAACATAGACTGTATGTATCATACTAGAATGAGAGGGCCTGAACATAGACTGTATGTATCATACTAGAATGAGAGGGCCTGAACATAGACTGTATGTATCATACTAGAATGAGAGGGCCTGAACATAGACTGTATCTATCATACTAGAATGAGAGGGCCTGAACATAGACTGTATGTATCATACTAGAATGAGAAGGCCTGAACATAGACTGTATGTATCATACTAGAATGAGAGGGCCTAAACATAGACTGTATGTATCATACTAGAATGAGAGGGCCTAAACATAGACTGTATGTATCATACTAGAATGAGAAGGCCTGAACATAGACTGTATGTATCATACTAGAATGAGAGGGCCTAAACATAGACTGTATGTATCATACTAGAATGAGAAGGCCTGAACATAGACTGTATGTATCATACTAGAATGAGAGGGCCTAAACATAGACTGTATGGAACATACGAGAATGAGAAGGCCTGAACATAGACTGTATGTATCATACTAGAATGAGAAGGCCTGAACATAGACCGTATGTATCATACTAGAATGAGAGGGCCTGAACATAGACTGTATGTATCATACTAGAATGAGAAGGCCTGAACATAGACTGTATGTATCATACTAGAATGAGAGGGCCTGAACATAGACTGTATGTAACATACTAGAATGAGAAGGCCTAAACATAGACTGTATCTATCATACTAGAATGAGAAGGCCTGAACATAGACTGTATGTATCATACTAGAATGAGAGGGCCTGAACATAGACTGTATGTAACATACTAGAATGAGAAGGCCTAAACATAGACTGTATCTATCATACTAGAATGAGAAGGCCTAAACATAGATTGTATGTATCATACTAGAATGAGAGGGCCTGCACATAGACTGTATGTATCATACTAGAATGAGAAGGCCTGAACATAGACTGTATGTATCATACTAGAATGAGAGGGCCTAAACATAGACTGTATGTGTCATACTAGAATGAGAGAGCCTGAACATAGACTGTATCTATCATACTAGAATGAGAGGGCCTGAACATAGACTATATGTATCATACTAGAATGAGAGAGCCTGAACATAGACTGTATCTATCATACTAGAATGAGAGGGCCTGAACATAGACTGTATGTATCATACTAGAATGAGAAGGCCTGAACATAGACTGTATGTATCATACTAGAATGAGAGGGCCTAAACATAGACTGTATGTATCATACTAGAATGAGAGGGCCTAAACATAGACTGTATGTATCATACTAGAATGAGAGGGCCTAAACATAGACTGTATGGAACATACTAGAATGAGAAGGCCTGAACATAGACTGTATGTATCATACTAGAATGAGAGGGCCTGAACATAGACGGTATCTATCATACTAGAATGAGAGGGCCTGAACATAGACTGTATCTATCATACTAGAATGAGAGGACCTAAACATAGACTGTATGTATCATACTAGAATGAGAGGGCCTGAACATAGACTGTATGTATCATACTAGAATGAGAAGGCCTGAACATAGACTGTATCTATCATACTAGAATGAGAGGGCCTGAACATAGACTGTATGTATCATACTAGAATGAGAGGGCCTGAACATAGACTGTATGTATCATACTAGAATGAGAGGGCCTGAACATAGACTGTATGTAACATACTAGAATGAGAGGGCCTAAACATAGACTGTATGTATCATACTAGAATGAGAGGGCCTGAACATAGACTGTATGTAACATACTAGAATGAGAAGGCCTGAACATAGACTGTATGTAACATACTAGAATGAGAGGGCCTGAACATAGACTGTATGTAACATACTAGAATGAGAAGGCCTGAACATAGACTGTATGTATCATACTAGAATGAGAGGGCCTGAACATAGACTGTATGTATCATACTAGAATGAGAAGGCCTGAACATAGACTGTATCTATCATACTAGAATGAGAGGGCCTGAACATAGACTGTATGTATCATACTAGAATGAGAGGGCCTAAACATAGACTGTATGTATCATACTAGAATGAGAGGGCCTGAACATAGACTGTATGTAACATACTAGAATGAGAGGGCCTGAACATAGACTGTATGTATCATACTAGAATGAGAAGGCCTAAACATAGACTGTATGTATCAAACTAGAATGAGAAGGCCTGAACATAGACTGTATGTATCATACTAGAATGAGAAGGCCTGAACATAGACTGTATGTATCATACTAGAATGAGAGGGCCTGAACATAGACTGTATGTATCATACTAGAATGAGAAGGCCTAAACATAGACTGTATCTATCATACTAGAATGAGAAGGCCTGAACATAGACTGTACAGTATTATACTAGAATGAGAAGGCCTAAACATAGACTGTACAGTATTATACTAGAATGAGAGGGCCTAAACATAGACTGTACAGTATTATACTAGAATGAGAAGGCCTGAACATAGACTGTACAGTATTATACTAGAATGAGAAGGCCTGAACATAGACTGTACAGTATTATACTAGAATGAGAGGGCCTGAACATAGACTGTATGTATCATACTAGAATGAGAGGGCCTGAACATAGACTGTATGTATCATACTAGAATGAGAGGGCCTGAACATAGACTGTATGTAACATACTAGAATGAGAGGGCCTAAACATAGACTGTATGTATCATACTAGAATGAGAGGGCCTGAACATAGACTGTATGTAACATACTAGAATGAGAAGGCCTGAACATAGACTGTATGTAACATACTAGAATGAGAGGGCCTGAACATAGACTGTATGTAACATACTAGAATGAGAAGGCCTGAACATAGACTGTATGTATCATACTAGAATGAGAGGGCCTGAACATAGACTGTATGTATCATACTAGAATGAGAGGGCCTGAACATAGACTGTATCTATCATACTAGAATGAGAAGGCCTGAACATAGACTGTATCTATCATACTAGAATGAGAGGACCTAAACATAGACTGTATGTATCATACTAGAATGAGAGGGCCTGAACATAGACTGTATGTATCATACTAGAATGAGAAGGCCTGAACATAGACTGTATCTATCATACTAGAATGAGAGGGCCTGAACATAGACTGTATGTATCATACTAGAATGAGAGGGCCTAAACATAGACTGTATGTATCATACTAGAATGAGAGGGCCTGAACATAGACTGTATGTAACATACTAGAATGAGAGGGCCTGAACATAGACTGTATGTATCATACTAGAATGAGAAGGCCTAAACATAGACTGTATGTATCAAACTAGAATGAGAAGGCCTGAACATAGACTGTATGTATCATACTAGAATGAGAAGGCCTGAACATAGACTGTATGTATCATACTAGAATGAGAGGGCCTGAACATAGACTGTATGTATCATACTAGAATGAGAAGGCCTAAACATAGACTGTATCTATCATACTAGAATGAGAAGGCCTGAACATAGACTGTACAGTATTATACTAGAATGAGAAGGCCTAAACATAGACTGTACAGTATTATACTAGAATGAGAGGGCCTAAACATAGACTGTACAGTATTATACTAGAATGAGAAGGCCTGAACATAGACTGTACAGTATTATACTAGAATGAGAAGGCCTAAACATAGACTGTACAGTATTATACTAGAATGAGAAGGCCTGAACATAGACTGTACAGTATTATACTAGAATGAGAAGGCCTGAACATAGACTGTACAGTATTATATCCTACAATATGGGCGTGGTGATTTGCAGTGCCTTCCATTTTAGTCAATTGAGTGTCTTTTTCCGATTTCATATCAGATTCAAACACAACTAAACACAGTGATCTACAACCAGTGTTGAAATGAACAGTGTCAGATAGTCAGCCAACCTAAAAATGTTTTTTTTTTTTGTCATTAACCTTGGATGGTGTACTAGGTTGGTGCTCGAGGGTGGGCAGAACAGAGAATCAATGTTGCTGCAGTGTTACATGTTCCGTCCTGTATCAAAACCAGAGACGATGTTGGTCATGAAAGTGGGTGACAACACAACACATTGTACCAAACATTATGAACACATTCCTAATATTGAGTTCCACCCTTTTCGCCCCTCAGAACCGCCTCAATTCCTCGGGTGTGGACTCTACAAGGTGTCGAAAGCGTTCCACACGGATGCTGACCCATGTTGACTACAATGCTGCCTACAGCTGTGTGGACATCCAGATAAGAGACAGTAGACTCTCCATGAATAACGGAGATACATTTTATTTGACATGTTAGAAATGTATCTAACCCAACTCCAGATAAATGGAGGAGCAAGGCCCAAACAGAGGAGAGGGGACAGGAGTGGAGAGGAGATGAGAGGAGAGGGTAGAGGAGACGAGAGTAGAGAAAAGGAAAAAAGAGACGAGAGGAGGGAGGAGACAAGAGGAGAGTACAGAGGAGAGGAGAGAAGAGGGGAGAGGAGGGGAGAAACGAGATGAGAGGAGAGTAGAGAGGAGGAGAGGAGACGAAAGGAGAGTATAGAGGAGGTGAGGAGAGGAGAGTAGAGAGGAGGAGAGGAGACGAGAGAGAAGGAGAGGAGGGAAGAGGAGACAAGAGGAGAGTAGAGAGGAGGAAAATTAGACGAGAGGAGAGAAGAGGAGAGTACAGAGGAGGAGAGGAGAGAAGAGAGGAGGATAGGAGAAGAGAGAGGGTAGAGATGAGAGGAGAGTAGAGAGGAGGAGAATAGAGGAGAGAAGGGAGAGGAGATGAGGAGAGGGGAGAGGAGACGAGAGGAGAGTAGAGAGGAGGAGATTAGAGGAGAGAAGGGAGAGGAGACGAGGAGAGAGGAGAGGAGGAGGGGGAGAGGAGACGAGAGGAGAGGAGAGTAGAGAGGAGGAGACGAGAGGAGAGGGGAGACGAGAGGAGGAGAGAGTAGAGGGGAGAGGAAAGGGGAGAGGAGGAGAGGAGAGAAGAGAGGAAGAGAGAAGAGGAGAATAGAGGAGAGTAGAGAGGATGAGAGAAGAAAGGAGGAGAGGGGAGAGGAGTTGAATGACCCCTAAAGGACACGTGAAAATACATCACCCTGATTTGTGTTTTACTGATTAGTGCTACTGATGTTTAGTTAATAACGTGTCTGTCTGTAGATGAACGGAGAGAGACAACATGTCAATTACACCCTTCAGAAACTAAAATGACACTTATTTAAATGTTTCGTGGTTTTTAAATACCTTAGATTATTCCATTCATCTATCAAGGCCCTTGAACCCAACATTGACTCCACTGAGAACTGGAAAACGCAAATGGGAGCTCTCAAAAATAATTTCACGGTGAACGATCCACCAGGTAGATTAAGAGAAAACATTCAATTGTTTTGTGAGGTGATGAAACTGGGAACAGGATACAATATGTAGAAGAAGTGTTCGTTCTACAGTGGAACGCGTTAATGATGTGCTTGCTACTTGCGGAAAAATAACATCAAGCACGGTCACGTGTAAAGAATGATTTAAAACTACTCTGAAACACGAAAACCCTGAAGTGCAGCTGTACTCATAAAACATGAGGACACTAGGTTATGATGTTCAGACATTCAAACTAATCTAATCATACCGCAGACACAACATCACTATAATTACTGGCCTAAATAAAACGTCAATCAACTGTTCTTGTCTTGAAATTATACTTTATGTAACACATATTAACAAGTTATCTGTGTCTTCGCTGTCTTAAGTTATACACTCAGTATACCAAATATTGGGAACACCTTCCTAATTGAGTTCTACCCCCCCCTCTCCTCCTTTTGCCCTCAGAACAGTCTCAACTCGTCGGGTCATGGACTCTACAAGGTGTCGAAAGCGTTCCACAGGGATGCTGGTGCCATGTTGACTCCAATGCTTCCCACAGTTGTGTCAAGTTGGCTGGATGTCCTTTGGGTGGTGGACCGTTCTTGATACACACAGGAAAGTGTTGAGCGTGAAAAACCCAGCAGCGTTGCAGTTCTTGACACAAACCGGAGTGCCTGGCACCTACTACCATACCCCCTTCAAAGGCACTTAAATCTTGTGTCTGGCTCATTCACCCTCTGAATGGCTCACATACACAATCCATGTCTCAACTGTCACAAGGATTAAAACTCCTTCTTTAACCTGACTCCTCCCCTTCATCTACACTGTAACAAGTGACATCAATAAGGGATCATAGCTTTAACCTAGATTCACCCAGCCTGGTCTCATAGACGAAACGTAACATAATACATGTAAATTCGGGACAGTGAAATTAGTGTGATATGTTCCAGTTGGTATAGTCACATGAGACAGATGGTTACTTAAGGTAAAAAGGAAAGTACGGTTGTAGGTCGGGGTGGGCGTATAACGTCTAGCAATCCAAAGGTTCGAATCTTATCACGGACAACTTTAGCATTTCAGCTAATTAGCAACTAAACTGAACAAAAATATAAAAGCAACATGTAAAGAGGTGGTCCCATGTATCATAAACTAAACTAAAAGATCCCAAGACATTTTCCATACGCACAAAAAGCATATTTCTCTCAAATGTGGTTACATTCCTGTTAGTGAGCATTTCTTATATGCCAAGATAATCCATCCACCTGACAGGTGTGGCATATCAATAAACTGATTAAACAGCATGATCATTACACAGGTTGTGCTGGGAACATTAAAAGGCCACTCTAAAATGTGCAGTTTTGTCACACAACACAATGCCACAGATGTCTGAAGTTTTGAGGGAGTGTACAAATTGGCATGTTGACTGCAGGAATGTCCACCAAAGCCGTTTCCAGAGATTTGAATGTTCATGTCTCTACCATACGCCGCATCCAACATCGTTTTAGAGAATATGGCAGTAGGTCCAACCAGCCTTACAACTGCAGACCACATGTAACCACGCCAGCCCAGGACCTCCATATCCGGCTTGTTCAGCTGCGGGATGGTCTGAGACCAGCCACCTGGACAGCTGATGAAACTGGGGGTTTACATAACTGAAGGATTTCTGCACAAACTGTCAGAAACCGTCTCAGGGAAGCTCATCTGCGTGTTCGTCGTCCTCACAAGGGTCTTGACCTGACTGCAGTTTGGCGTCGTAACCGACTTCAGTGGGCAAATGCTCACCTTGAATGGCCACTGGCACGCTGGAGAAATGTGCTCTTCATGGATGAATCCTGGTTTAAACTGTACCGGGCAGATGGCACACAGTGTGTGTGGCGTTGTTTGGGCGAGCGGTTTGCTGATGTCAACATTGTGAACAGAGCGCCCCATGGTGGAGGTGGGGTTATGGTATGGGCAGGCATAAGCTACGGACAACGAACACAATTGCATTTTATCGATGGCAATTTGAATGCACAGAGATACTGTGACATGATCCTGAGGTCCGTTGTCGTGTCATTCATCCGCCGCCATCACCTCATGTTTCAGCATGATAATGTACAGCCCCATGTCACAAGAACATGTACACAATTCCTGGAAGCTGAAAATGTCCCAGTTCTTCCATGGCCTGCATAATGACCAGACATGTCACATAACATAACATAGCTCCTAAACTTAACCCGAACCCCTAACCAGTAGTGCACTACTTTTGACTAGAGCCCTATGGAACCCTATTCCCTATATAGTGCACTACTTTTGACCAGAGCTCTATGGAACCCTATTCCATATATAGTGCACTACTTTTGACTAGAGCCCTATGGAACCCTATTCCATATATAGTGCACTACTTTTGACTAGAGCCCTATGGAACCCTATTCCATATATAGTGCACTACTTTTGACTAGAGCCCTATGGAACCCTATTCCATATATAGTGCACTACTTTTGACTAGAGCCCTATGGAACCCTATTCCATATATAGTGCACTACTTTTGACCAGAGCTCTATGGAACCCTATTCCATATATAGTGCACTACTTTTGACTAGAGCCCTATGGAACCTTATTCCATATATAGTGCACTACTTTTGACTAGAGCCCTATGGAACCCTATTCCCTATATAGTGCACTACTTTTGACCAGAGCTCTATGGAACCCTATTCCATATATAGTGCACTACTTTTGACTAGAGCCCTATGGAACCTTATTCCATATATAGTGCACTACTTTTGACCAGAGCCCTATGGAACCCTATTCCATATATAGTGCACTACTTTTGACCAGAGCCCTATGGAACCATATTCCTATTCTTTTCATTGAAAAGTGAAAGACTAAAGTTACATACATGGGATGCTTTAGTGAATTTCAGAACGTCTGGAATAGAAAAGGCAGAAATAAAACAATTCAATAAGCATTCGCAGCCAGTCATCCTCTTCAATATGATACTATCTCTACAGATATCCTCTTCAATATGATACTATCTCTACAGATATCCTCTTTAACATGATACTATCTCTACAGGTATCCTCTTTCTATCTGCTCATCTCTCCATGTGTTTTTCTCCCAGGGCAGTGTGGACAGCAGTGTGTGTATGCCACATCCATTGCACTGAAGTGAACTAGTATGATTCATATAACAGAGAGCGAGAGAGAGAGAGAGAGAGAGAGAGAGAGAGAGAGAGAGAGAGAGAGAGAGAGAGAGAGAGAGAGAGAGAGGAGAGAGGAGAGAGGGAGCGAGAGAGAGGGAGCGAGAGAGAGAGAGAGAGAGAGAGAGAGAGAGAGTAGAGCTCTGCTACCTGACCGAACCCAATGGGCCCTGACATTATACATCAGGTTAGGGCCAGCTAGAGCTTGTTTTTTCATCAATAACTAGAGTACGGATAAGGATCAGGTATCACTAAATTGCTCATCAACATTTTGAAGCTGCGCCATTTGCTTGTGCTCTGCTGCACAGTACCTATCATTTAGTAATCTCATCAAATATAAAACCAGAACATTGTCCGAGTCCACAGGAAAGATAGCTTTACCAAAAAAAAACAACGTCCCATGAATTTTGTCGAAGTTTAGTGACGAAAACTGCTTTGCTCTCGGTCTCACCAATAAGCAGGACGGCAAGCAGAGGCGTTGCTACGGATACCTACACAAGCAGTGCCATACGCAGAGCGCATGCAGCGTGAGCAGAGCAGGGGGCGAGGGACAGACAGACAGACAGAGAGGAACAGCTAACGGATACTAACGGAGGAAGTTATTTCTGTTTTAGGGTTCAGGCAGGGCCTTCAGTTTGACAGAAGCAATCATTCCTGGCTATTAAGGGGTTTGAACCTTTACGGCATGGGTAGGGCTTAAAATACCTGCCTGTGTAGGGCTGGGAGGGAGGGAGGGAGGGAGGGAGGGAGGGAGGGAGGGAGGGAGGGAGGGAGGGAGGGAGACCAGCACAAGGGCTCTCCCACTGGGCACAGACGTCATTTCAACGTCTAGTTTTGATTTAAAATTGGTTGAGTTGTCAACTTACGTCAATTCAACGTGATCAACAGAAAATGTCCCCATGTCATTAGATTTAGGTCGGGGGGGGATATGAAATTGCCTTACGTTGATGACTTTCTGCAAATCCAATCAGTTTTCCATTTTGATTGAATTGTATTGTTTAAATGACGTGGAAACAACGTTGATTCAGCCAGTATCCACAGAGACACACAGCAGGAGATCTCAGCCGTCAGCATCAAAAGACACTGCAAAAAGATATTTATGGACTCCCATCCATTACATGGTAGGTCAATGGGTTTTATTTAGTCATGTCACAAATGGCACCCTATTCCATATATAGTGCACTACTTTAGGCCCAAATGGCACCATATTCCCTATATAGTGCACTACTTTAGGCCCAAATGGCACCCTATTCCCTATTACAGTGCATTACTTTTCGCCGGGGAATAGGACATCATTTGAGAAGCTGGCTGTGACTGTGTTAACGTGTGACTTTCAGTCACGGGGGATATAATGCAGATTCCCAGGCATTAGAAAGGTATTCTACAGCAATGGGTACAGCGCAGGCTCCTCCGAGGAGGAAGAGGAGGAGCATCCTCTTTAGTGAATACATAAAACATGTAGCTGTCAACAAGTCAACAGTTTGGACACACCTAAGACTGTGCAAAGCTGTGGAAACTCCTTCAATACTGTTGGAAAAGCATTCCAGGTGAAGCTGGTTGAGAGAATGCTAAGAGTGTGCAAAGCTGTCATCAAAGGCAAAGGGTGGCTACTTTGAAGAATCTCAAATATTAAAATATATTTTGATTTGTTTAACCCTTTTTTGGTTACTGCATGATTCCATATGTGTTATTTCATAGTTTTGATGTCTTCACTATTATTATCTACAATGTAGAAAACAGTAAAAATAAAGAAAAACCCTGGAATTATCACGCCCTGACCTTAGAGAGACGTTTTATTGCTCTATTTGGTGAGGTCAGGGTGTGATGTGGGGTGGGCATTCTATGTTTTGTATTTCTGTGTGTTTGGCCGAGTGTGGTTCCCAATCAGAGGCAGCTGTCTATCGTTGTCTCTGATTGGGAATCATACTTAGGCAGCCTGTTTCGCCACCTTAGTTGTGGGTAGTTGTCTTTGTTAGTGGCCTGTATAGCCCTAGTCAGCGTCACGTTCGTTTTTTGGTGTTTCTTGTTTTGTTGGCGACATTCTTAATAAAGGAAAATGTACGCTGACCACGCTGCACCTTGGTCCGGTCATTTCCCTGACGACGTTCGTGACAGGAATTAGTTGGTTTGTCCAAACTGTTGACTGGTACTGTGTGTATGTAGAGCTATATATATATATATATGAGATGGTAGCAGGGTGAACAGGCCGTGGCTCGGGATTGGCCGTGGCTCGGGGTTGGCCGTGGCTCGGGATTGGCTGAGGTCTTTGTGCGTGTCTCTATTTCAACTTCTCTATGACCTTGGCTATTCCCGCCAACCACCTGCCCCTCTCCTTCTCTAAGGTCACGCTGAGGCTGTTACCTCTACCTCTCCTCCTCCCTCCTCTTCTCCAGGGTCAAGCTAAGGTGAAGTCTAAGTGAGTGTCCACTGGGCCGCTGAATGTTAACCTACTGCACCATTACACAACACATGTGGTCATGAAGGGGTGGCAGGTAACTTAGTGAAAGGTTGCTGGTCCGAACTCCCCTAGCTGACGAGGTGAAAACATCTGCCAATTAGCCCTTGAGCAAGGCACTTACCCGTAATTGCTCGTGGAAGTCGCTCTGGATAAGAGTGTCTGCTACATGACTCAAATGTAAAATGTAATGAAGGGAAGAAGTTTAACACACAATCTGCATTTCAAAAAGGACCCTATTTCCTACATAGTGCACTACTTCTGATCAGGGCTCTAGTCAAATATAGTGCACTACTTCTGATCAGGGCTCTAGTCAAATATAGTGCACTACTTCTGATCAGGGCTCTAGTCAAATATAGTGCACTACTTCTGATCAGGGCTCTAGTCAAATATAGTGCACTACTTCTGATCAGGGCTCTAGTCAAATATAGTGCACTACTTCTGATCAGGGCTCTAGTCAAATATAGTGCACTACTTCTGATCAGGGCTCTAGTCAAATATAGTGCACTACTTCTGAGCAGGGCTCTAGTCAAATATAGTGCACTACTTCTGATCAGGGCTCTAGTCAAATATAGTGCACTACTTCTGATCAGGGTTCTAGTCAAATATAGTGCACTATAAAGGAAATAGGGTCCCTTTTGGGACAGAAACACATAAATACTCTCTAATCTCTTCTCCAACTCGGTGTCTGTCTGTAGCAACAACAAGTCAGAAACAAGCGCCAGGCTCCAAACGAATGTGACTATCTCCCTCTACGCTTCACACTAAAACAATCCCCTTCCTATTTCCTCTCCTTGGCCCCGGCACGAACCAGTCATAATGCTAAGGGTATCAGCACGCTCACACTTAAAAATAGTTCCCGATAAGGCACATTAAATATGATTAAAGATATCTCCTCTGCAAAATGTGGCGAGACCTCTAGCTGTTTTGAACTATCTCACATTTGCAGATAAAGTGCATTAAAACGAGGTATATAAGAGAGAAACTCCCTGCCCTGTCTAACTGGATCAGTTTTCAACCCCCACTCTCTATTTCTACTTCAAGTGACAGAACAGAACAATTATGCTCTACTAAATGATTAAATAATAAAATTAATTAATAAAAAATTTAACAAAATTGATAGTGGTAGTATAGAAGAGTCACTATTTAGAATTAGTAGTTCATAAATCTAAAAAAAAAAAACACTGACTACACTGAAGGACTTCATTATGGTTTGATGTAAACATGCCACACAAATGACTAAATACCACATGAAGGTGATTAAATAGTAGCATCCCTTAGAGGCAGGTAGTAAAAAATAAATAAAAAGAAAGCTGAATCATCAAGGTAGAATTCACAAAGCTGCAAATCACAGCAATATGTGAGTTATACACAGTTCTTTCAGAAAGTATTCACACTCCTTTACATCAAATCAAATGTATTTTATATAGCCCTTCTTACATCAGCTGATATCTCAGAGTGCTGTACAGAAACCCAGCCTAAAACCACCAAACAGCAAGCGATGCGGGTGTAGAAGCACGTTCCACATGACTTGTTCCACATGTGTTACAGTCTGAATTTAAAATGTGTCACTGATCTACACACAAACCTATTGTTATGTTTGTAGAACATTTTCCAAAAGAGTGAGAGAAAAAAAAAATGAAAAGCTGAGGTACACAGTTGAAGTGTACCTATGATAAAAATTACAGACCTCTACATGCTTTGTAAGTAGGAAAACCTGCAAAATCGCCAGTGTATCAAATACTTGTTCTCCCCACTGTATATGATATCAATAAAAATAAGGGTAGTATATATAATATATATATCAATATAAATAAGGGTAACATATATACTATATAATTATATATAACTATATGGACTCATTCCATGTTCAATAGTAGTGGTTATGTCACGATCGTCTTGCTGAGAGAGTGGACCAAGGCGCAGCGTGTGCAAAATACATTCTCTTTTATTTTAGAGAAAGGAAAAAACACGCAACGAACACTTTAACAAACTGAAACAAAACAACAAACGATCGTGAAGCTATAGACGTAAGTGCACACACAAGCTACAAACGTACAACATAGACAATTACCCACATTAACCTAGTGCCTATGGCTGTCTTAAATATGGCTCCCAATCAGAGACAATTAATGACATCTGTCTCTGATTGAGAACCATTCAGGCAACCATAGACACAGCTAGACACCTACACTAAACACAAACCCATCTACTCTACTTAACCCCCTAAACCATACAACCACCCTAGACAATACAAAAACACATACCTTCCCCATGTCACACCCTGACCTAACTAAAATAATAAAGGAAACAAAGAATACTAAGGCCAGGGCGTGACAGGTTAACACACTTTTTTGAATGACTACCCCATCTCTGTACCCAACACATACAATTATGTGAAAGGTCCCTTATTTGAGGAGGGAATATCAAGCACAGATTCAACCACACAGACCAGGGAGGTTTTACAATGCCTCACAAAGAAGGGCACCGATTGGTAGATGGGTAAAAAAAACAAAAAAAAAACAGGTAATGAATACACCTTTGAGCATGGGGAAGTTATTAGTTAGGCTTTGGATGGTGTATCAATACACCCAGTCACTACAAAGATACAGGCGTATCTTCATCTGGAGGACTCAGTAAAACATGACATGCTTTGCTTGTAAATGATGTCTGAGTGTTATTTAACAAGGCAAGTTAGTTAAGAACAAATTATTATTTACAATGACTGCCTTGGAAAAGTGGGTTAACTGCCTTGTTCAGGGGAAGAATGACAGATTTTTACCTTGTCAGCTCGGGGGATTCAATCTAGCAACCTTTCGGTTACTAGTCCAAAGATCTAACCACTAGGCTACCTGCCGCCCTGTCCCGATGAGGAACGAAGCACAGGCCTGCAATCTAGTAAGACTTTTTTACATTTCAGAGCTGAATATAAATAAAGGAATTATATATAATAAAATATATAAATAAACTCAGCAAAAAAAAGAAACGTCCTCTCACTGTCAACTACGTTTATTTTCAGCAAACTTAACATGTGTAAATATTTGTATGAACATAACATGATTCAACAACTGAGACAAACTGAACAAGTTCCACAGACATGTGACTAACAGAAATGGAATAATGTGTCCCTGAACAAAGGGGGGGGGTCAAAAGTAACAGTCAGTATCTGGTGTGGCCACCAGCTGCATTAAGTACTGCAGTGCATCTCCTCCTCATGGACTGCACCAGATTTGCCAGTTCTTGCTGTGAGATGTTACCCCACTTTTCCACCAAGGCACCTGCAAGTTCCCGGACATTTCTGGGGGGAATGGCCCTAGCCCTCACCCTCCGATCCAACAGGTCCCAGACGTGCTCAATGGGATTGAGATCCGGGCTCTTCGCTGCCCAAGGCAGAACACTGGCATTCCTGTCTTGCAGGACATCACGCACAGAACGAGCAGTATGGCTGGTGGTATTGTCATGCTGGAGGGTCATGTCAGGATGAGACTGCAGGAAGGGTATCACATGAGGGAGGAGGATGTCTTCTTTAAGGGGTATTTTTATTGATATATATATATATATATATATATATAAGACCCTTATTTATATCTGACTGGTTTATATCTGACTGGTTTATATCTGACTGGTTTATATCTGACTGGTTTCTGTCTGACTGGTTTATATCTGACTGGTTTATATCTGACTGGTTTATATCTGACTGGTTTCTGTCTGACTGGTTTATATCTGACTGGTTTATGTCTGACTGGTTTCTGTCTGACTGGTTTCTGTCTGACTGGTTTCTGTCTGACTGGTTTCTGTCTGACTGGTTTATATCTGACTGGTACCATACTGACTGGTTTATATCTGACTGGTTAATATCTGACTGGTTTATATCTGACTGGTACCATACTGACTGGTTAATATCTGACTGGTTTATATCTGACTGGTTTATATCTGACTGGTTTATATCTGACTGGTTTAAAACACCAAGTGTGTACGTCTCTGGGACAGTGTTATTTTAGTTAGATCCCAGACCCTTTAAAACACCAAGTGTGTACGTCTCTGGGACAGTGTTATTTTAGTTAGACCCCAGACCCTTTAAAACACCAAGTGTGTACGTCTCTGGGACAGTGTTATTTTAGTTAGACCCCAGACCCTTTAAAACACCAAGTGTGTACGCCTCTGGGACAGTGTTATTTTAGTTAGATCCCAGACCCTTTAAAACACCAAGTGTGTACGCCTCTGGGACAGTGTTATTTTAGTTAGACCCCAGACCCTTTAAAACACCAAGTGTGTACGCCTCTGGGACAGTGTTATTTTAGTTAGATCCCAGACCCTTTAAAACACCAAGTGTGTACGCCTCTGGGACAGTGTTATTTTAGTTAGACCCCAGACCCTTTAAAACACCAAGTGTGTACGTCTCTGGGACAGTGTTATTTTAGACCCCAGACCCTTTAAAACACCAAGTGTGTACGCCTCTGGGACAGTGTTATTTTAGACCCCAGACCCTTTAAAACACCAAGTGTGTACGCCTCTGGGACAGTGTTATTTTAGACCCCAGACCCTTTAAAACACCAAGTGTGTACGCCTCTGGGACAGCGTCACTCAAATGCACTTCCTTTGAGAAGGCAAGTCACACAGAATGAATTGGCGGGAGCTAAAATGGCATCTGACGAGCGTTTCATGTTCTATCTCTCGTTCCATTCACTGTGATGTGGTATCATTTTCAGTCAGAACATACCACAACACACCGTTCTCACATGGACACACACACACACACACACACACACACACACACACACACACACACACACACACACACACACACACACACACACACACACACACACACACACACACACACACACACACACACACAGTGTTTCCCCTATATTCATTTAGCAGCGGTGCCCTTCCGTGCAGTGACACACATCATTTATATTTCAGATGGTGTCAACATAATTACAATTTCATACATTTTAGAGTAGAAGGTCTTAAAAAAAAAATAAAAAAAATCACCAGAAGTGACCTTCTCACAGTCGTTCTACAAAAAAAGTTAAAAGCTTAAAATAATAACAAGAGGGAGAAAAGTAAACTGGCTTCATGGAGAAGGAACAACGGATGCTGGTTGTGGTTCCATTAAACTGGCTTCATGGAGAAGGAACAACGGATGCTGGTTGTGGTTCCATTAAACTGGCTTCATGGAGAAGGAACAACGGATGCTGGTTGTGGTTCCATTAAACTGGCTTCATGGAGAAGGAACAACGGATGCTGGTTGTGGTTCCATTAAACTGGCTTCATGGAGAAGGAACAACGGATGCTGGTTGTGGTTCCATTAAACTGGCTTCATGGAGAAGGAACAACGGATGCTGGTTGTGGTTCCATTAAACTGGCTTCATGGAGAAGGAACAACGGATGCTGGTTGTGGTTCCATTAAACTGGCTTCATGGAGAAGGAACAACGGATGCTGGTTGTGGTTCCATTAAACTGGCTTCATGGAGAAGGAACAACGGATGCTGGTTGTGGTTCCATTAAACTGGCTTCATGGAGAAGGAACAACGGATGCTGGTTGTGGTTCCATTAAACTGGCTTCATGGAGAAGGAACAACGGATGCTGGTTGTGGTTCCATTAAACTGGCTTCATGGAGAAGGAACAACGGATGCTGGTTGTGGTTCCATTGACAACCTTCCTCTGTGGTGTGTTGTGTGATTGCCTATACTACTATGTAACATCATAAACACATGAATGATTTTAACCAGAGCTGTAACAGAATCTCTGAATGATGTTCACTGAACATTTATGTTTTTTTTTATAAGTCTCCAGAGAGCATGGTGATAGAATATCTCAGTTGAATCACGGTTTCATGTTTCCCCTCTCTGCTTTTGTACTTACGTAACCCTCTGAAAAGCTAGATTTCAGAACTCAAATATGTAATATTGCAAGCATGATGTAATATCGTAATAGTGTGAGCGTGAGTGTGTGTGTGTGTGTGTGTGTGTGTGTGTGTGTGTGTGTGTGTGTGTGTGTGTGTGTGTGTGTGTGTGTGTGTGTGTGTGTGTGTGTGTGTGTGTGTGTGTGTTACTCACTGATGCAACTCAAATTCCCTTTTCAGGGCAACTGTATAATAAACATCATGTTCTCTGAAATTCTAGAATCGAACCAATTAAATGTCCCATTTTCCTTGTTTCAAACCGCCTCTGTGATACAATACAGCCTCTCTACTGTGTGATATAATACAGCCTCTCTACTGTGTGATATAATACAGCCTCTCTACTGTGATATAATACAGCCTCTCTACTGTGATATAATACAGCCTCTCTACTGTGATATAATACAGCCCCCCTACTGTGTGATATAATACAGCCTCTCTACTGTGTGATATAATACAGCCTCTCTACCGTGATATAATACAGCCTCTCTACTGTGATATAATACAGCCTCTCTACTGTGTGATATAATACAGCCTCTCTACTGTGATATAATACAGCCTCTCTACTGTGTGATATAATACAGCCTCTCTACTGTGTGATATAATACAGCCTCTCTACTGTGATATAATACAGCCTCTCTACTGTGTGATATAATACAGCCTCTCTACTGTGTGATATAATACAGCCTCTCTACTGTGTGATATAATACAGGCTCTCTACTGTGATATAATACAGCCTCTCTACTGTGTGATATAATACAGCCTCTCTACTGTGTGATATAATACAGCCTCTCTACTGTGTGATATAATACAGCCTCTCTACTGTGATATAATACAGCCTCTCTACTGTGTGATATAATACAGCCTCTCTACCGTGATATAATACAGCCTCTCTACTGTGATATAATACAGCCTCTCTACTGTGTGATATAATACAGCCTCTCTACTGTGATATAATACAGCCTCTCTACTGTGTGATATAATACAGCCTCTCTACTGTGATATAATACAGCCTCTCTACTGTGTGATATAATACAGCCTCTCTACCGTGATATAATACAGCCTCTCTACTGTGATATAATACAGCCTCTCTACTGTGTGATATAATACAGCCTCTCTACTGTGATATAATACAGCCTCTCTACTGTGTGATATAATACAGCCTCTCTACTGTGTGATATAATACAGCCTCTCTACTGTGATATAATACAGCCTCTCTACTGTGTGATATAATACAGCCTCTCTACTGTGATATAATACAGCCTCTCTACTGTGTGATATAATACAGCCTCTCTACTGTGATATAATACAGCCTCTCTACTGTGTGATATAATACAGCCTCTCTACTGTGATATAATACAGCCTCTCTACTGTGATATAATACAGCCTCTCTACTGTGTGATATAATACAGCCTCTCTACTGTGTGATATAATACAGCCTCTCTACTGTGTGATATAATACAGCCTCTCTACTGTGTGATATAATACAGCCTCCCTACTGTGATATAATACAGCCTCTCTACTGTGATATAATACAGCCTCTCTACTGTGTGATATAATACAGCCTCTCTACTGTGTGATATAATACAGCCTCCCTACTGTGATATAATACAGCCTCTCTACTGTGTGATATAATACAGCCTCTCTACTGTGTGATATAATACAGCCTCTCTACTGTGTGATATAATACAGCCTCCCTACTGTGTGATATAATACAGCCTCTCTACTGTGATATAATACAGCCTCTCTACTGTGTGATATAATACAGCCTCCCTACTGTGTGATATAATACAGCCTCTCTACTGTGATATAATACAGCCTCTCTACTGTGATATAATACAGCCTCTCTACTGTGATATAATACAGCCTCTCTACTGTGTGATATAATACAGCCTCTCTACTGTGTGATATAATACAGCCTCTCTACTGTGATATAATACAGCCTCTCTACTGTGATATAATACAGCCTCTCTACTGTGTGATATAATACAGCCTCTCTACTGTGTGATATAATACAGCCTCTCTACTGTGATATAATACAGCCTCTCTACTGTGATATAATACAGCCTCTCTACTGTGATATAATACAGCCTCTCTACTGTGTGATATAATACAGCCTCTCTACTGTGATATAATACAGCCTCTCTACTGTGTGATATAATACAGCCTCCCTACTGTGTGATATAATACAGCCTCTCTACTGTGATATAATACAGCCTCTCTACTGTGATATAATACAGCCTCTCTACTGTGATATAATACAGCCTCTCTACTGTGTGATATAATACAGCCTCTCTACTGTGTGATATAATACAGCCTCTCTACTGTGATATAATACAGCCTCTCTACTGTGATATAATACAGCCTCTCTACTGTGTGATATAATACAGCCTCTCTACTGTGTGATATAATACAGCCTCCCTACTGTGATATAATACAGCCTCTCTACTGTGATATAATACAGCCTCTCTACTGTGTGATATAATACAGCCTCTCTACTGTGATATAATACAGCCTCTCTACTGTGTGATATAATACAGCCTCTCTACTGTGTGATATAATACAGCCTCTCTACTGTGTGATATAATACAGCCTCTCTACTGTGATATAATACAGCCTCTCTACTGTGTGATATAATACAGCCTCTCTACTGTGTGATATAATACAGGCTCTCTACTGTGATATAATACAGGCTCTCTACTGTGTGATATAATACAGCCTCTCTACTGTGTGATATAATACAGCCTCTCTACTGTGTGATATAATACAGCCTCTCTACTGTGATATAATACAGCCTCCCTACTGTGTGATATAATACAGCCTCTACTGTGTGATATAATACAGCCTCTCTACTGTGATATAATACAGCCTCTCTACTGTGATATAATACAGCCTCTCTACTGTGTGATATAATACAGCCTCTCTACTGTGTGATATAATACAGCCTCTCTACTGTGATATAATACAGCCTCTCTACTGTGTGATATAATACAGCCTCTCTACTGTGTGATATAATACAGCCTCTCTACTGTGATATAATACAGCCTCTCTACTGTGATATAATACAGCCTCTCTACCGTGATATAATACAGCCTCTCTACTGTGATATAATACAGCCTCTCTACTATATGCCAGATCTACAGTCTAGCTAATGTACTCAGAGCATGTGCTGACAAGCTGGCAAGTGTCTTCACTGACATTTTCAACCTTTTCCTGAGTCCCTCCTTCCCCTCTAGGGACTGAAGAGATTAGTCATGGACCCTTAGAAGGTTCTACAGCTGTACCATCGAGAGGAAGGCTGCAGGGCCAGACAGATTACCAGGACGTGTACTCAGAGCATGCGCTGACAAGCTGGCAAGTGTCCTCACTGACATGTTCAACCTCTCCCTGACCCAGTCAGTAATACCTGCAGTGCCTTAAAGTATTCATACCCTTTGACTTATTCCACATTTTTTTGTGTTACAGCCTGAATTTAACATGGATTCAATTTCTATATTTTTTCCTCACCCATCCATCTACACACAATACCCCATAATAACAAGGTGAAAACATTATTACAATTTTTTTTTTGTGCAAATTCATTGATATTGAAATACAGAAATATCTTATTTACATAAGTATTCACACCCCTGAGTCAATACACGTTAGAATCACCTTTGACAGTGATTACAGCTGTGAGTCTTTCTGGGTAAATCTAAGAGCTTTGCACACCTGGATTGTACAATATTTGCATATTATTATTGTAAAAAGTATTCAAGCTCTGTGAAGTTGGTTTTTGATCATTGCTAGACAACCATTATCAAGTTTTGCCATAGATTGTCAAGCTAATTTAAGTGAGAACTGTAACTCGGCCACTTAGGAACATTCAGTGTAGATTTGGCCTTGTGTTTTAGGTTACTGTCCTGCTGAACGGCTCTATTCTGTTGCTTTACATAACGCTTTGTATTCAGGACATGAATTTAATTTTTTGTCCACATTTTTAGCAGTTTTACTTTATTGCCTAATTACAAACAGGATACATGTTTTGGAATGTTTTTATTCTGTAAAGGCTTCCTCCTTTTCACTCTGTTGTTTAGGTTAGTATTGGTGGAGTCACTACAATGTTGTTGATCCATCCTCAGTTTTCTCCTATCACAGCCATTCAACTCTAATTGTGTTAAAGTCACCCTAGGCCTCATTGTGAAATCCCTGAGCGGTTTCCTTCCTCTCCGGCAACTGAGTTAGGAAGGACGCCTGTATCTTTGTAGTGACTGGGTGGATTGATACACCATCCAAAGTGTAATTAAGAACTTCAACATGCTTAAAGGGATATTCAAAGTCAGAGACCTTGCAGTGTGGTGCCAGGACAACAACCTCTCTCTCAAATTTAACTTTTGACAAAGGAGCTGATCGTGGGCTACAGGAAACGGAGGGAGGAGCACGCCCCCCATTCACATCGGCAGGGTTGTAGTGGAGCGGGTCGAGAGCTTCAAGTTCCTCGGTGTCAATTAAGGACCTGTTATGGTCCAAACACACAAACATAGTCGTAAAAAAGGGCACAAATAGTATTTCCTATCAGGACGCTGACAAGACTTGTAACGGGCCCTTAGAACCTCAACAAGTTCTACAGCTGCACCATCGAGAGCATCTTGACTGGCTGCATCGCCGCCTGGTATTGCAACTGCTTGGAATCCCACCACAAGGCGCTACGAAGGGTAGTGTGTACGGCCCAGTACATCACTGGGGCCGAGCTCCCTGACATCTATACCAAGTGGTGCTGAATAGTTAGTTAAATAGTTAACCAAATAGTTACCCGGACTATCTGCATTGACCCTTTATGCACTGACTTTTTTAACTCATCCCATACACTGCTGCTACTGTTTATTATCTATCCTGTTGCATAGTCACTTTATCCCCAAATATATGTACATATTTCTAATACATTTTTTTGCACTATTGGTTAGAGCCTGTAAGTTAGCATTTCACAGTAAGGTCTACACCTGTTGTATTTGGCGCACGTGACAAATAAACTTTGATATCTACCTCAATTACCCTGTGTATATAGCCATGTTATTACCTCATACCCCTGCACATCTGCTCAGTACTGGTACCCTGTGTATATAGCCATGTTATTACCTCATACCCCTGTACATCTACTCAGTACTGGTACCCTGTGTATATAGCCATGTTATCAATACTCATTGTCCATTTATTCTAATTTTTATTGTTACTTTTCAATCATTTTTATTTTTCTCTGCATTGTTTAGTAAGCATTTTACGGTAAGAGAGAGATAAATACAGTATGTACAGTAACCATTTTACGGTAAGCGAGGGAGATAAATACAGTATGTATAGTAACCATTTTACGGTAAGAGAGATAAATACAGTATGTACAGTAACCATTTTACGGTAAGAGAGATAAATACAGTATGTACAGTAACCATTTTACGGTAAGAGAGATAAATACAGTATGTACAGTAACCATTTTACGGTAAGAGAGATAAATACAGTATGTACAGTAACCATTTTACGGTAAGAGAGATAAATACAGTATGTACAGTGCCAGTCAAACGTTTTAGACACCAACTCATTCAAGGGTTTTTCTTTATTTTTTATATTTTCTACATTGTAAAATAATAGCGAAGACATCAAAACTATGAAATAGCACATATGGAATCAATTAGAAACCAAAACAGTGTTAAATCAAAATATATTTTATATTTGAGATTCTTCAAATAGCCACCCTATGCCTTGATGATAGCTTTGCACACTCTTGGCATTCTCTCAACCAGCTTCACCTGGAATGTTTTTCCAACAGTCTTGAAGGAGTTCCCACATATGCTGGACACTTGTTGGCTGCTTTTCCTTCACTCTGCTGACCGACTCTTCCCAAACTATCTCAATTTGGTTGAGGTCAGGGATTGTGGAGGCCAGGTCATCTGATGGAGCAATCCGTCTCTCTCCTTCTTGGTAAAATAGCCTGGAGGTGAGTTGGGTTATTGTTCTGTTGAAAAACAAATGAGAGTCCCACTAAGCCCAAACCAGATGGGATGGCGTATCGCTGCAGAATGCTGTGGTAGCCATGCTGGTTAAGTGTGCCTTGAATTCTAAATAAATCACCAACAGTGTTACCAGCAAAGCACCCCCACACCATCACACCTCCTCCTCCATGCTTTACGGTGGGAAATACACATGCGGAGATCATCCATTCACCCACACCGCATCTCCCAAAGACACGGCGGTTGGAACCAAAAATCGCCAATTTGGACTCCGGACCAAAGGACACATTTCCACTGGTCTAATGTTTATTGCTCGTATTTCTTGGCCCAAGCAAGTCTCTTCTTATTGGTGTCCTTTAGTAATGGTTTCTTTGCAGCAATTCAACCACGAAGGCCTGATTCACACAGTCTCCTCTCAACAGTTGATGTTGAGATGTGTCTGTTACTTGAACTCTGTGAAGCATTTATTTGAGCTGCAATCTGAGGTGCAGTTATCCTCTGCAGCAGAGGTAACTCTGGGACTTCTTTTCCTGTGGCGGTCCTCATGAGAGCCAGTTTCATCATAGCGATTGATGGTTTTTGTGACTACACTTGAACTTTCAAAGTTCTTGACATTTTCCGTATTGACTGACCTTCATGTCTTAAAGTAATGATGGACTGTTGTTTCTCTTTGCTTATTTGAGCTGTTCTTGCCATAATATGGACTTGGTATTTTACCAAATAGGGCTATCTTCTGTATACCACCCCTACCTTGTCACAAAACAACTGATTGGCTCAAACACATTAAGAAGGAAATAAATTCCACAAATTAACTTAAGAATTATGGCTTGCCTAGTTAAATAAAAGTTTTAAACAATACATTTAAAAAAAGGCACACCTGTTCATTGAAATGCATTCCAGGTGACTACCTCATGAAGCTGGTTGAGAGAATGCCAAGAGTGTGCAAAACAGTCATCAAGGCAAAGGCTGGCAAATATTTTGATAGAAAAAAAAAATTTGGGTTACTACATGATTCCATATGTGTTATTTCATAGTGTTGATGTATTCACTATTATTCTACAATGTAGAAAATAGTAAAAAATAAAGAAAAACCCTTGAATGAGTAGGTGTGTCCAAACTTCTGAACGGTAGTGTATGTATGTGTATATATACAGACAGAGACAGAAAGACAAACAGACAGAGAGAGACAGAGAGAGATACAGACAGAAAACAGACAGAGAGACAAAGAGAGACAGACAGAGAGCGACAGACAAAGACACACAGACAGACAGACCCAGAGAGAGAGAAAGAGAGACAGACAGACAGACCTAGACAGACAGGCCTCTGCACCCCTCAAACACACACACCCACCCTCCTGCTCACCCTCCTGCTCACCCTCCTGATCACAGATGTCACATCCAGTTTAAAATGTCCCTCGCTAATGTCAATATCATCAGACCCAGAGATTGCTGATCCTCTTCTCTCAGAACGGTGTGTATATGTGTTAGTGGTGTGTGTGTGTGTGTGTGTGTTTTAGATGCAATGCAGGGGGATAATGTGCGATGACAGCGCTTGACGGTAACCCTTTTAGCATTGTTGCTGGGAGTACGTAAAGAGGCAGGTTCCAATGACAGTCCCAGCTTCCCTCATTGGCTGGCCCTGTTAATAAGAGACAGGAGGCTGATAGTGTACAGTTTATTAGCCTAACAAACATCGACAGGACACATGGAGACCCCGGGGCAATGCTCCTCTCTCCACAGTTGGCTGTCCCTGTCAAAACTCACAACCTGCTGCTTGATTGACCTTAAGGTCAGCTGGATCCTGGGGCTATCGCTGTCTCTGGCAGCGCTAATGCTAACCGCTAACATCTCTGTTGGTCCACACAGTTAACACGATGCTAACCACTAACATCTCTGTTGCTGCAAACAGTTAACACTATGGTAACCGCTAACATCTATGTTGCTCCACACAGTTAACACTATGCTAACCGCTAACAGCTAACATCTATGTTGCTCCAAACAGTTAACACGATGCTAACCGCTAACATCTCTGTTGCGACAACACAGTTAACACTATGCTAACCGCTAACCACTAACATATCTGTTGCTCCACACAGTTAACACTATGCTAACCACTAACATCTATGTTGCTCCAAACAGTTAACAATATGCTAACCGCTAACATCTCTGTTGCTCCAAACAGTTAACAATATGCTAACCGCTAACCACTAACATCTATGTTGCTCCAAACAGTTAACACTATGCTAACCGCTAACATCTCTGTTGCTGCAAACAGTTAACACTATGCTAACCGCTAACATCTCTGTTGCTCCACACAGTTAACACGATGCTAACCGCTAACATCTCTGTTGCTGCAAACAGTTTACACTATGGTAACCGTTAACATCTCTGTTGCTCCACACAGTTAACACGATGCTAACCGCTAACATCGCTGTTGCTCCAAACAGTTAACACTATGCTAACCGCTAACAGCTAACATCTATGTTGCTCCAAACAGTTAGCACGATGCTAACCGCTAACATCTCTGTTGCGACAACACAGTTAACACTATGCTAACCGCTAACCACTAACATCTCTGTTGCTCCACACAGTTAACACGATGCTAACCACTAACATCTCTGTTGCTCCACACAGTTAACACGATGTTAACCGCTAACATCTCTGTTGCTCCAAACAGTTAACACGATGCTAACCGCTAACATCTCTGTTGCTCCAAACAGTTAACACTATGCTAACCGCTAACCACTAACATCTCTGTTGCTTCACACAGTTAACATTATGCTAACCGCTAACATCTCTGTTGCTCCACACAGTTAACACGATGCTAACCACTAACATCTCTGTTGCTCCACACAGTTAACACGATGCTAACCGCTAACATCTCTGTTGCTCCAAACAGTTAACAATATGCTAACCGCTAACCACTAACATCTCTGTTGCTCCACACAGTTAACACTATGCTAACCACTAACATCTATGTTGCTCCAAACAGTTAACAATATGCTAACCGCTAACCACTAACATCTATGTTGCTCCAAACAGTTAACACTATGCTAACCGCTAACATCTCTGTTGCTCCAAACAGTTAACAATATGCTAACCGATAACCACTAACATCTATGTTGCTCCAAACAGTTAACACTATGCTAACCGCTAACATCTCTGTTGCTCCAAACAGTTAACACTATGCTAACCGCTAACCACTAACATCTCTGTTGCTTCACACAGTTAACATTATGCTAACCGCTAACATATCTGTTGCTCCACACAGTTAACACGATGCTAACCGCTAACATCTATGTTGCTCCAAACAGTTAACAATATGCTAACCGCTAACCACTAACATCTCTGTTGCTCCACACAGTTAACACTATGCTAACCACTAACATCTATGTTGCTCCAAACAGTTAACAATATGCTAACCGCTAACATCTCTGTTGCTCCAAACAGTTAACAATATGCTAACCGCTAACCACTAACATCTATGTTGCTCCAAACAGTTAACACTATGCTAACCGCTAACATCTCTGTTGCTCCACACAGTTAACACTATGCTAACCGCTAACATCTCTGTTGCTCCACACAGTTAACACTATGCTAACCGCTAACATCTCTGTTGCTCCACACAGTTAACACTATGCTAACCGCTAACATCTCTGTTGCTCCAAACAGTTAACAATATGCTAACCGCTAACATCTCTGTTGCTCCACACAGTTAACACTATGCTAACCGCTAACATCTCTGTTGCGCCAAACAGTTAACACTATGCTAACCGCTAACATCTCTGTTGCTCCATATAGTTAACACTATGCTAACCGCTAACATCTCTGTTGCGACAACACAGTTAACACTATGCTAACCGCTAACATCTCTGTTGCTCCAAACAGTTAACACTATGCTAACCGCTAACATCTCTGTTGCTCCAAACAGTTAACACTATGCTAACCGCTAACATCTCTGTTGCTCCAAACAGTTAACACAACGCTAACCGCTACAGCTAACATATATGTTGCTACCCCGGCTCAGCGCGTTTACACCAAACACACAGAGAAACAATAGAGGGAAGACGTAACAGAGATAACGGGTTAAACGCCACAGTGTTGTCGTCAGTCGGCCAGTAATGACTGACGTATGAGAGCGACCTCTTGTTTAATAACACTACACACACACACACACACACACACACACACACACACACACACACACACACACACACACACACACACACACACACACACACACACACACACACAGGCACAGGCACAGGCACAGGCACAGGCACAGGCGCACACACACACACACACACACACACACACGGGCACAGGCACACACACACGGGCAAGGGCACACACACACGGGCATGGGCACACACACCACACACACACACACACACACACACTGCCCGAAGACAAAAAAATCCATAGCAGAAAAGATATGCCCGTGGCCGTGACCTTTTAAGAGGACTTAACAAGGCCAGGTTGCCAGGCTACTGGCTACCTCCCAAATGGAACTCTATTAGTGTACTACATAGGGTAGAGGGTGATTAGTGCACTACATAGGGTAGAGGGTTGCATTTGGGACATAACCACTGTCTCACCCGGCTGCGGAGGGCTGGGGCAGAGAGAAGCTGGCACTGAATACTGCCAGCTGACATTGGCAGAGACAAAATGAAAAAAAAAAAAAAAAAAACATTTGACATTTGACCTGTCTCTGGATTGACCGTAACATTTACCAGAATTAATATTTTGTTGATGCCGTTCAGATCCACGGTGGCCCATTGCGTGACAGACATTTCAATATCTATTCCCTGGAATGGACACACACACACAGAATAACATCATCCTTGACAACATGAGTGACCACAAGACAACATACCAGTATTGATCGGTTCAGTATTGAGATCTGCTTGCCCTGCCCTGATCACCTGAAGCATATAGATTGATCCCCTCAAGCTGACTGACAGAGGCTTACATCCACGGCTGGCACACTGCGAAAGGAGAGAGAGGAGAGGGGTACTCGTGAGGAGAGGAGAAGAGAGGGAGAGGAGAGGAGAGGGGTACTCGTGAGGAGATGAGAAGCGAGGGAGAGGAGAGGGGTACTCGTGAGGAGAGGAGAAGAGAGGGAGAGGAGAGGAGAGGGGTACTCGTGAGGAGAGGAAAAGAGAGGGAGAGGAGAGGGGTACTCGTGAGGAGAGGAGAAGAGAGGGAGAGGAGGGGTACTCGTGAGGAGAGGAGAAGAGAGGGAGAGGAGAGGAGAGGGAGAGGAGAGGAGAGGGAGAGGAGAGGGAGAGGAGAGGGGTACTCGTGAGGAGAGGGGGAGGAGAGGGGTACTCGTGAGGAGAGGAGAAGAGAGGGAGAGGAGAGGAGAGGGGTACTCATGAGGAGAGGAGAAGAGAGGGAGAGGAGAGTGGTACTCGTGAGGAGAGGAGAAGAGAGGGAGAGGAGAGGGGTACTCGTGAGGAGAGGAGAAGAGGGAGAGGAGAGGAGAGGGGTACTCATGAGGAGAGGAGAAGAGAGGGAGAGGGAGAGGAGAGGGGTACTCGTGAGGAGAGGAGAAGAGAGGGAGAGGAGAGGGAGAGGAGAGGGGTACTCGTGAGGAGAGGAGAAGAAAGGGAGAGGAGAGGGGTACTCGTGAGGAGAGGAGAGGAGAGGGAGAGGGAGAGGGAGAGCGGTATTCGTGAGGAGAGGAGAGGAGAAGAGAGGAAGAGGAGAAGACCCAACCCCAACCAGTTAACACCCTAGAGTAGGTAGTGTAGAAACCTACCAAAAAAACTATTGGCCAACAACAAATCCAATCCCTCCTAGACAACTTCTGGACAAAATGTGTCCCTGCAATATTGAAGATGTAAATATAGGAGTGGGAGTCCTGAACAGTGTATTTTACCTATCAGCTAACATATCAAATAAAAACAATAACAGCAGAAAACCAAAGAAAACTAACTACACTGAGAATATATATATACATAAACTTGCAACATGTAAAATACTGGTCCCTTGTTTAATGAGCTGAAATAAAAGATCACAGAAATGTTCCATACGCACAACAAGTTTATATCCCTGTTAGTGAGCATATTTATCCTTGGTCAAGATAATCCATCCACCTGACAGGTGTGGCATATCAAGAAGCTTAAACAACATGATCATTACACAGGTGCACCTTGGTGGGACAATAAAAGGTCACTCCAAAATTTGCAGTTTTGTCACGCAACACAATGTCACAGATGTCTCAGGTTTTAAGGGAGCGTGCAAATGGCATGATAATTCATTGTTAATTTCTCTACCATAAGCCGCATCTAACGTCATTTTAAATAATTTGGTAGTACGTCCAACCGGCCTCACAACTGCAGACCACGTACAAGCACGCCAGCCCAGGACCTCCACACCCGGCTTAATCACCTGCGGGATCATCAGAGGGGAGAGGGCGGGTGCTGAGGAGTATTTCTGTCTGTAATAAAGCACTTTGGTGGAGAAAAAAAAACAAATTCTGATTGGCTGGGTCTGGCTCCCCAATGGCTCCCAAGTGGGTGGGTCTATGCCCTCCCAGGCCCACCCATGTCTGCGCCCCCTACCCAGTCATGTGAAATCTATAGATCAGGGCCTAATTAATGTATTTCAATTGACTGATTTCCTTATATGAACTGTAACGCAAAATCTTTGAAATTGTTGCATGTTGCGTTTATATTTCATTTAACCTAAGGTAACTAACAACAATGAGGAATGGTTGGATTAATAATTCAAAAACCTAAGAAAGAAATTGGGAAACCTATCCAACCAAAAACAGAGAGACCCAGAAAACGAGTCCATGCCTTCAGTATGATGAATCCCTAAGACAATACAGAAATACACTACGGACAAAGAAGGAACAGCACGTCAGAAAACAGATCATTGTGATTGTAGAATCTATAGAATCAAATCCCTTTTGGGAAAACTGGAAAACACTAAACAAACAGCAACACAAAGAGCTATCTATCCAAAATGGAGATGTCTGGATAAACCACTTCTCCAATCGTTTAACCATTTAACAAAGAACTAAGAAAAAATTATCCTATTACATTAAAGACTACCAGAACCCACTGGATTCTCCTATTACATTAAAGACTACCCAGA
>NC_052316.1:46971299-46976299 GCF_016432855.1 Salvelinus namaycush | reverse complement strand
TACTGATCTCTCTCTCTGAGACAGGGACTAAATCATTACTGATATCTCTCTGAGACATGGACGAAAATGGTTACCGATTTCTCTCTCTGAGACAGGGACTAAATGATTACTGATCTCTCTCTCTGAGACAGGGACTAAATGATTACCGATCTCTCTCCGAGACAGGGACTAAAATGATTACTGATCTCTCTCTCTGAGACAGGGACTAAATCATTACTGATATCTCTCTCCAAGACAGGGACTAAAATGGTTACTGATCTCTCTCTCTGAGACAGGGACTAAATCATTACTGATATCTCTCTGAGACATGGACGAAAATGGTTACTGATATCTCTCTCTGAGACAGGGACTAAATGATTACTGATCTCTCTCTCTGAGACAGGGACTAAATGATTACTGATCTCTCTCCGAGACAGGGACTAAAATGGTTACTGATATCTCTCTCTGAGACAGGGACTAAATCATTACTGATATCTCTCTCCAAGACAGGGACTAAAATGGTTACTGATATCTCTCTCTGAGACAGGGACTAAAATGGTTACTGATATCTCTCTCTGAGACAGGGACTAAATGATTACTGATCTCTCTCTCCAAGACAGGGACTAAAATGATTACTGATCTCTCTCTCTGGAAAAGAGACTAAAGTGGTTACTGATATCTCTCTCTGAGACAGGGACTAAATGATTACTGATCTCTCTCTCCAAGACAGGGACTAAAATTATTACTGATCTCTCTCTCTGGAAAAGGGACAAAAAATGGTTACTGATATCTCTTTCTGAGACAGGGACTAAAATGATTACTGATCTCTCTCTCCCTGAGACAGGGACTAAAATTGTTACTGATCTCTTTCGCTCTGAGACAGGGACTAAATGATTACTGATATCTCTCTCTGGGACAGGGACTAAAACTGTCACTGATCTCTTTCGCTCTGAGACGGGGACTAAAATGATTACTGATCTCTCTCTCTCTCTCTCTCTCTCTGAGACAGGGACTACAATGATTACTGATCTCTGAGACAGGGACTAAAATGATTATTGATATCTCTCTCTCTGAGACAGGGACTAAAATGGTTACTGATATCTCTCTCTCTGGGGCAGGGACTAAAATGGTTACTGATATCTCTCTCTGAGACAGGGACTAAAATAGTTACTGATATCTCTCTCTGAGACAGGGACTAAAATGGTTACTGATATCTCTCTCTGAGACAGGGACTAAAATAGTTACTGATATCTCTCTCTCTGAGACAGGGACTAAAATGATTACTGATATCTCTCTCTCTCTCTGAGACAGGGACTAAAATGGTTACTGATATCTCTCTCTCTGGGACAGGGACTAAAATGGTTACTGATATCTCTCCCTGAGACAGGGACTAAATGATTAATGATATCTCTCTCTGAGACAGGGACTAAAATGATTACTGATCTCTCTCTGAGACAGGGACTAAATGATTGCTGATCTCTCTCTCTGAGACAGGGACTAAATGATTACCGATCTCTCTCCGAGACAGGGACTAAAATGATTACTGATCTCTCTCTCTGAGACAGGGACTAAAATGGTTACTGATGTCTCTCTCTGAGACAGGGACTAAATGATTACTGATCTCTCTCTCCAAGACAGGGACTAAAATGATTACTGATCTCTCTCTCTGGAAAAGAGACTAAAGTGGTTACTGATATCTCTCTCTGAGACAGGGACTAAATGATTACTGATCTCTCTCTCCAAGACAGGGACTAAAATTATTACTGATCTCTCTCTCTCTGGAAAAGGGACAAAAAATGGTTACTGATATCTCTTTCTGAGACAGGGACTAAAATGATTACTGATCTCTCTCTCCCTGAGACAGGGACTAAAATTGTTACTGATCTCTCTCTCTGAGACATGGACTAAATGATTACTGATATCTCTCTCTGGGACAGGGACTAAAATTGTCACTGATCTCTTTCGCTCTGAGACGGGGACTAAAATGATTACTGATCTCTGAGACAGGGACTAAAATGATTATTGATATCTCTCTCTCTGAGACAGGGACTAAAATGGTTACTGATATCTCTCTCTCTGGGGCAGGGACTAAAATGGTTACTGATATCTCTCTCTGAGACAGGGACTAAAATAGTTACTGATATCTCTCTCTGAGACAGGGACTAAAATGGTTACTGATATCTCTCTCTCTGGGGCAGGGACTAAAATGGTTACTGATATCTCTCTCTGAGACAGGGACTAAAATAGTTACTGATATCTCTCTCTCTGAGACAGGGACTAAAATGATTACTGATATCTCTCTCTCTCTCTCTCTCTCTGAGACAGGGACTAAAATGATTACTGATCTCTGAGACAGGGACTAAAATGACGACTGATATCTCTCTCTCTCTCTGAGACAGGGACTAAAATGGTTACTGATATCTCTCTCTCTGGGACAGGGACTAAAATGGTTACTGATATCTCTCCCTGAGACAGGGACTAAATGATTAATGATATCTCTCTCTGAGACAGGGACTAAAATGATTACTGATCTCTCTCTGAGACAGGGACTAAATTATTACTGATATCTCTCTCTGAGACAGGGACTAAAATGGTTACTGATATCTCTCTCTGAGACAGGGACTAAATGATTGCTGATCTCTCTCTCTGAGACAGGGACTAAATGATTACCGATCTCTCTCCGAGACAGGGACTAAAATGATTACTGATCTCTCTCTCTGAGACAGGGACTAAAATGGTTACTGATATCTCTCTCTGAGACAGGGACTAAATCATTACTGATATCTCTCTCCAAGACAGGGACTAAAACGGTTACTGATATCTCTCTCTGAGACAGGGACTAAATGATTACTGATCTCTCTCTCCAAGACAGGGACTAAAATTATTACTGATCTCTCTCTCTGGAAAAGAGACTAAAGTGGTTACTGATATCTCTCTCTGAGACAGGGACTAAATGATTACTGATCTCTCTCTCCAAGACAGGGACTAAAATTATTACTGATCTCTCTCTCTCTGGAAAAGGGACAAAAAATGGTTACTGATATCTCTTTCTGAGACAGGGACTAAAATGATTACTGATCTCTCTCTCCCTGAGACAGGGACTAAAATTGTTACTGATCTCTCTCTCTGAGACATGGACTAAATGATTACTGATATCTCTCTCTGGGACAGGGACTAAAATTGTCACTGATCTCTTTCGCTCTGAGACGGGGACTAAAATGATTACTGATCTCTCTCTCTCTCTCTCTCTGAGACAGGGACTACAATGATTACTGATCTCTGAGACAGGGACTAAAATGATTATTGATATCTCTCTCTCTGAGACAGGGACTAAAATGGTTACTGATATCTCTCTCTCTGGGGCAGGGACTAAAATGGTTACTGATATCTCTCCCTGAGACAGGGACTAAATGATTACTGATATCTCTCTCTGAGACAGGGACTAAAATTTTGGGGAAAAAAAAAACAAAAATTTTTTTACTGATATCTCTCTCTCTCTGAGACAGGACTAAAATGATTACTGATCTCTGAGACAGGACTAAAATGACGACTGATATCTCTCTCTCTCTCTGAGACAGGGACTAAAATGGTTACTGATATCTCTCTCTCTGGGACAGGGACTAAAATGGTTACTGATTCTCTCCCTGAGACAGGGACTAAATGATTAATGATATCTCTCTCTGAGACAGGGACTAAAATGATTACTGATCTCTCTCTGAGACAGGGACTAAATTATTACTGATATCTCTCTCTGAGACAGGGACTAAAATGGTTACTGATATCTCTCTCTGAGACAGGGACTAAATGATTGCTGATCTCTCTCTCTGAGACAGGGACTAAATGATTACTGATTCTCACACTGCTGTATACACTGTTTTGTCTGTATACTGTCAGCCTGGTCGTTGCTTCTGGAACATGTTCACATGTCAGTAGTTTAGCAGACAATCTTACGCAGAGTGACTTACAGATACAATCAGCGTTAAGTGCCTTGCTCAAGAGCACATCACCAGATGACCTGCCACCCTGGAAGTTTTGTCTCCAAGCAGACGACATATTGACTTCAGCTGTAACGGCTACTTGGTTAACGAACGCGTTGAACCAATGATTCAAGTATGTCTCCTTCAAATCAACTTAACATGAAACCTGCCTTTTCATATTGTCTATCGACTGCTAATTTATCGCAAACGAGATACAAAATATTTGTAGTAACATTAGAGAAACCGTTTGACATAGAAACACTGGATTTTCTTCATTAAAAAAATAATATTTTTGAAATTATGAAAAATTATTGATAACATTCCACAAACTCATAATTTTCCCCCCCAAAAACCTGATTTAAACAAAGAGCAACCAAGCGGGAAAAGTTGTAATGTGAAAGTAAAGAGAGAGAGGAAGCAAAAGACAATGAAGTCAAATCTTCAAACTCCACAAGAGCATAGCCAGGAGTGTACCAGCAGTATAACAAAGCTCAGGAGTATTATATATATTATATATAATATATATATAACCACAGTGGGTTACTCAATATCACCTACAATGATCTAACTCACTCTGCCACACAGACAGCATAGCAACACAAACTAGGTACATTTGTGTCAAACCAAAAATGGCATCTTTCTCTCTCTCTTCTCCCCGATGGATTTGGGAGAGTGAGCAAATGGGACTTATATAATTCACACATTTCCTTCCCCCCCTTTATGCCAGGGAGACTAAAGCAAACACAACTGTTTTGATGTCTCTGAACCATACAGCCTCATCCAACGCCGGCTGGAAGCTATACGCCGCGTTCCTTACTCTGCTCCAACTTTTATGACTGAGTAACAAAACAAACTCCGGTTCCATTTCATCTCCTCCCCTCCCTCCCTCTCCTCCTCTCCCTCTCCTCCTCTCCCTCCTCTCCTCTCCCTCCTCTCCCTCCCTCTCCTCCTCCCCTCCTTCTCCTCTCCCTCCCTCCCTCCCTCCCTCTCGACAAAAATACACACACGCAATCTAAACACAAAGACGACAAAAAAATATACGCG